>NC_091953.1:136646818-136705164 GCF_031021105.1 Erythrolamprus reginae | reverse complement strand
CCTTCTTTTCATCAAACTAGACATATCCAATTCCAGCAGCCTTTCTTTATATGTTTTAGCTCCTAATCATCTCTGTTGCTCTTTTCAGCACTCTTTCTAGAGTCTCAATTCCCTCACCACTGTTAAACTATTCACTAAGGCTGCATTACTATTACTACTAGTCCTCATCGTTCCTATCACCCATTTCCTCCCATTTATGACTGGAGGACTGTAACTTGTTCTCTTGTATCCTTATGATTTTTATTAATATTGATTGTTTCCTGATTGCTTATTCGCAACCTGTGACAATCGCTAAGAGCTGTACCTCCTGATTCTTGACCAATGTCTCTTTTCTTTTATGTACACTGAGAGCATCTGCACCAAAGGCAAATTCATTGTGTGTCCAATCACACTTGGCCAAACAAGAATTCTATCCTATCCTATCCTATCCCATTCCATTCCATTCCATTCTATTCTATTCTATTCTACTCTATTCTTTATTCCAATACATTCTGTTCTGTTCTCTTCTGTTCCGTTCCATTCCATTCTATTCTTTATTTCAATACATTCTATTCTATTCTATTCCATTCTATTCTTTATTCCAACACATTCTCTTCTCTTCTATTATTTAAGGTAGCTTTCGTGGGGAATGTTCACGGGGGAAGTTGGTATTACTATCATGTAGTGGGAAGCCACCAGAAAACAGCAAGCAGTGCCACTGGTCAGTAGATCATTGACCAGCATTGTGGTGAAAGTAAGAGATGAGCATCCTCATTCCGTTTCCCTGCAAGTGCAAATATCAGGAAATTCCTCCTTAGTTTCAAGTTGCGTCTCTCCTTGATTAGTTTCCACCCATTGCTTCTTGTCCTACCCTCAGGAGAATAGCTTGACTCCATCTTCTTTGTGGCAACTCCTGAGATATTGGAGCACTGCTATCATGTCTCCCCTGGTCCTTATTTTCATCAAAGTAGAGATACCCACTTCCTGCGACCGTTCTTCATATGTTTTAGCCTCCAGTCCCCTAATCCTCCTTGTTGTTCTTCTCTGCACTCTTTCTAGAGTCTCAACATCCTTTTTGCATCATGGTGACGAAAACTGGATGCCGTATTCCAAGTGTGGCCTTACCAAAGCCTTATAAAGTGGTATTAACTTTACACGTGGTCTTGATTCTATCCCTCTGTTGATGCAGCCTAGAATTGTGTTGGCTATTTTGGCAGCTGCTGCACACGGCTGGCTCCTATTTAAATGGTTGTCCACTAGGACTCCAAGGTCCCTCTCACAGCTACTACTGTAACTTCTGAAGACACTTTTGTAAAATCTTCATATGCTTTGGTGTTACCCATGCCCAGTTCCTGCAACCGTCCTTCATATGTTTTAGCCTCCAGTCCCCTAATCATCTTGGTTGCTCTTCTCTGCACTTTTTCTACAGTTTTACCTGGAATACTGGATGGTGGAATAAGGAATAAGGATGGTGGGGAATGGAAGGAACGAGAAGCGAAACATCTCCAAAAGGCAAAAACCACAGAGTCCAGTTGCCTCCTGAAAAAGCATCTTTTGGACAGCCAACATCTGGATGGTGGAGAATCTCTACCAACTGTGTACAACTAGGTGGCTTCTCTCCAGGATCGGTTTCCCTCCATGGCTTCTGTTTTTTGAGACGTTGGTGCTCCCTTATTTATTTTATTTATTTATTTATTTATTCATTTGTCCAATACACAAATATATAGGAAGAAAAATAGACATGTGGTAATATATATAAGGGTAAAAGTGAACTTAGAGGAGAGGATATATGAAAGGAAGAGAATATATAAGATAGATGAAAGAAAGGAAAGACAATTGGACAGGGGACGAAAGGCACACCAGTGCACTTATGCATGCCCCTTACTGGCCTCTTAGGAACCTGGAGAGGTCAATCGTGGAGAGTCTAAGGGAGAAGTGTTGGGGGTTAGGGGTTGACACAATTGAGTCCGGTAATGAGTCCCATGCTTCGATAACTCGATTGTTGAAATCATATTTTTTACAGTCAAGTTTGGAGCGGTTCGTATTAAGTTTGAATCTGTTGCGTGCTCTTGTGTTATTGCGGTTGAAGCTGAAGTAGTCATTGACCGGTAGCCACAAACTCTTGCTGGACATCCTACTTGGGATGAAGAATAATGGTGTTGTGTCTCACCACCCACTGCTATTATGATCAACCCTCCTGGAATGAAAATTAAAAGGAACCGGGTCAGCCGAGCGACATGCAGATGTGGGGCTGACTCATAAAGATGTGTTTGGGTTATAGAAAACGTTCAGAGATAAAAGCTGGTCGGGCAGATGTTAGGAAACTACCTGTGACAAACATAACAGGAATGGAGGCAAAGCCATCAGTGTCAGTCAAAGTCTAAACAGAACTGGACTGGATGTGATTTTTTCTACCTCTTTATCTGATGATTAAGGCCAGGGGTAAAGAGGTTTTTTAATTGGTATCATTTTTCAAAAGATTATCTGTCTGCAGTAAGGCAAAAAAAATGTGAACCAAACTGAATCATGGACAAAGGATATCATCAGGTCATTGGGACAATGTTTAGCAATGCCTTCTTCTAGATAGGGGTTGTTAAAGACATGACACAGTATCTTGACATACTTCAGAAGTCACCGAAACCTCTCTTTTGTTACTCTTTAGTCTCTCACTGAGTCTGTTATCTGCACCTCTAGAACTGTCTGGTTGGGTTCTGCAACCCAACAAGACCGACACGGACTTCAGAGGAGAATCAGAACTACAGGAAAAACAATGGCTGCCAACCTGCCTTCCAATGAGGACCAGGATACTGCACGAGTCAAAAAGAGGGCAGTGAAAATATTTACTGACCCCTCGCATCCTGGACACAAACTGTTTCACCTCCTACCCTCAAAACGTCGCTACAGAGCACTGCACGCCAAGACAACTAGACACAAGAACAGTTTTTCCCCAAACGCCATCACTCTGCTAAACAAATAATTCCCTCAACACTGTCAAACTATTTACTAAGTCTGCACTACTATTACTACTAGCTTTTTCTCATCATTCCTATCACCCATTTCCTCCCACTTGGGACTGTATGACTGTAACTTGTTGCTTGTATCCTTAAGATTTTTATTAATATTGATTGTTTCCTGATTGCTTATTTGACCCCATGACAATCATTAAGTGTTGCACCTCATGATTCTTGATAAATTTATATTTTATGTACACTAGAGAACATGTGTATGAATTCCTTATGTGTCCAATCACACTTGGCCAATAACAAATTCTATTCTATTCTAATTCTATTCTATTCTATTCTATTCTATTCTATTCTATTCTAATTCTATTCCATTCCATTCCATTCTCCTTCCATCTCCCCTCTCTTCTGCCCTCCCCTCCTCTACCCTGTCTCCTCTCCCCTCCTTCCATCTCCCCTCTCCCCTCCTCTCCTATTCCCTCTCCCCTCCCCTTCTCTCCTCTCCCTTTCTCTCTTCCCTTCCTCCCCTCTCTCCCCTCCCCTCCCCTCTTCCCTCCTCTCCCCTCCTTCTATCTCCTCCCTCCCTTCCTCTGCCCTCCTTACTCCCCTCTCCCCTCCCCTCGCCTCCCCTCCCCATCTCCTATCCCCTCTTTCCACCTTCCCTCTCCCCTCCCCTCTTTCTCCTCCCCTCCCCTCCTCTCCTCTCCTCTCCTGTCCCCTCTCCCCCCACTCTCTGATCCATACACACACACTCTCCAAGAACACTGGCCTGTCGGGGTGGAAAAAGGAGGTCCATGTTGAGGTTTGCTCTTCAGCCAAAGCTCGTTGGTAACCGAGTGATCTGGCAGGCCACTCCGTGCCAGGAGCGCTTAGGATGTGACAAGGGGTTGTGAAGTTCACGAACCACCTCACCACAGTTGTCTTGAACAGAAACTCAGGGATTAGTCAATAGCTTAAGAAAACACAGTTGGCCAGTTTGTCTCCACACGATTTACCACAGTCTCGAGGCCAGGAGAGAAAGAGAGGAAACGTACAGTTTTGCCAAATTCACAACGCCGAAGTATCCACATCCCCGGCTTTTGCTAGGTAGGGAAGGCTCCAGAATCGACTCTCTGCATTTTGCAGAAATGCAACTCCTCCGTTGCTAGGTGGCCCACGAAGGACCCGAGCTTAAATAAACCCTATTTTTAAATCTTGAGTGTCCCACTGTGACATCTGACAGCATCTTGCAGACTTGGGAAAATGCCACAAGCCACGATCAGACACTGGAGCGAGGAGATGTCCTTTTTCTAATGTCTGTGCGGGTCGCTCTTTCAACACGGAGGAAGACCAAGATAAATAAACCGCACGGAACATACCATAACATGTCTCCAGGACGCAGCCAGGTTTCAAGTTTCCTTCTGACTTCACGCTGAGCCTCCTTCCCATCCTTAACATAACTTCATGTTGCCACGATGCAAAAAGGATATTTAGACTCTACAAAGAGTGCAGAGAAGAGCAACCAAAATGATTTGGGGACTGGAGGCTAAAACATACGAAGAACGTTTGCAGGAACTGGGCATGGCTAGTCTGATGAACAGAAGGACCAGGGGAGACATGAGAGCAGTCTTCCAATATCTCAGGGGCTGCAGCAAAGATTGTGGTATTTGTGACATCTCACATTTAAATATGAGCCAGCCGTGTGCAGCAGCCACCGAAAAAGCCAACACAGTTCTAGGCTGCATCAACAGAGAATCAAGATCACGTGAAGGGTTAATATGACTTTATAAAGCCTTGGTAAGGCCACATGTGGAATCCTGCATTCAGTTTTGGTCGCCACGATGCAAAAAGGATGTTGAGACTCTAGAGAAAGTGCAGAGAAGAGCAACAAAGAGGATTAGGGGATGATTGGAGGTTAAAACATACGAAGAACGGTTGCAGGAACTGGGCATGGCTAGTTTAATGAAAAGAAGGACGAAGGGAGACATGATAGCAGTCTTCCAATATCTCAGGGGTTGCCCCAAAGAAGAAGGAGTCGAACTATTCTCCAAAGCACCTGAGAGTAGAACAAGAAGCAATGGGAGGAAACTAAACAAGGAGAGAAGCAACTTAGAACTAAGGAAAAATTTCCTGACAGTCAGAATGATTGATCAATGGAACAACTTGCCTCCAGAGGTTATGAATGCCTCCATCACTGGAAGTTTTTAGGAAGATGTTAGATAACCATTTGTCTCAAGTAGTGTAGTGTTTCCTGCCTAAGCAGGGGGCTAGACTAGAAGACTATCATACACTAAGGCCAAAAACATAATAAAAATGGGGAAAGATGGTAATTATCCCCACACCTGGCAACAAAAGTGGGTCTTCAGCATTTTAAGGAAGGCGAGGAGGGTGGGGGCTATTTGAATCTCTGGAGGGAGTTGATTCCAGAGGGCCAGGGCCGCCACAGAGAAGGCTCTTCCCCTGGGTCCCGCCAGCCGACATTGTTTGGTCGACGGGACCCAGAGAAGGCCAACTCTATGGGACCTAATCGGCCGCTGGGATTCGTGCAGGAGCTTCCTGGATTGTGAAGCTGTGGCAAGCCAACACTCACACTCACACTCTGTGACCTGTGTCATAAGTCGGTCACGTGATCAGCCTGGGAATAACACTCGGCTTGGCTTTCCCGGGGTGAAGTGTACAACGATCTCCTTCTGCGTAAGCAGTGGTTTTATTCCTTAATTGCTAAAGGGAAGTGGTCAAATAATCCCTTGCTGTCCAAGCAAGAACTCGGAAGAAAACAAACCAAGGAGCGAAATGCGGCATGTGACACATTTAAAAGGGATAATTCACTCCCTCCCGATATTGCTTATGAAGGATTCCTCTGAAAGGGAAGAAAAAACGAAGAGGATTTTTTGTTTTCAAATAGATTTGTCGTTTTTCTGCCACTCGGGGCCTCGAAGACTTTGCTTTCTTTGACATGATTTTTCAGAGCTGAAAACTTTATGTTTCTTTTATGCAAAGGAAGTGGGTTTGGGATTCAGAGAGAGAAAGGGAGAGAGAGACTGAGAGAAAGAAAGAGAGAGAGAGAAAGAGAAAGAAAGAGAGACAGATAGATAGAAAGACTGAAAAAGAGAGGGAAAGGGAGAGAGAGCGAAAGAGATAAAGAAAGAGAAAGAGAAATAAAGAGGGAGAGAAAGCGAGAAAGAAAGAGAGAGGGGGAGAGTGAGAAAGAGAGAGAGAGAGAAAGAGAAAGATAGAAAGATGGAGAGAGAGGGAGAGAGAAAGAGAGAGAGAGGGAAGGAGAAAGAAAAAAAGAGAGAATGAGGCAGAAAGAGAGAAAGAGGGTGAGAAAGAGAAAGAGAGAAAGAGAAAGTGAGTGTGTGTGAGAGAGAAATAGAGGAGAGAGAAAGAAAGAACAAATGAAAGAAAGAAAGAAAGAGAGAGAGAGAGAGAGAGAAAGGGAGCAAGAGGGAGAAAAAGAAAGAGAGAGAAAGAGGGAAAGAAAGATACAGAGAAAGGGAGAAAGAGAGAGAAAGAGGGAGAAAGGGAGAGGGAGAGAGAGAGAGAGAGAAAGAGGGAAAAAAGACACAGAGAAAGGGAGAGAGAGAAAGAAAGAGAGAGAGAAAGAAAGAGAGAGAGAAAGAGGGAGGAAGTGAGCTTTGCCAGCCCTCAAATATATTACAAAGTTTCTCTAATAGTAGAGAGTGATGGCTGTGCCAATGCTTATTTATCACTGTGATTTATGCATCAAGATTGGCCCTCTAATGGTGCACATCTTGATAAATAAGTGGCAGTGATAACGAAGTCCTGGTGGAGGAGAACAAAAGAGAAGAACCCCCATCTATGAATCGTCTGCAATTAAGAGTCAAATGAATCATTTTCGCCTCTAGTTTGAGAATATAAAAGAAACCTCAATGATATGATTGTCATCATAGATTCAAGATTCAATATCCTGATTTTTCCTTCCCCCTTCTTTTCCCCCCTAGAGCTGCAGAGTTCAGCCAAGGGCTATTAAATCTCCGATTTCAATCTAAACACTGAATCAATGAAAAGAGAATGTGGACAAATTGTTATCAGCTCTATCAAGGAATTTGGTATATATTTCTGGGTGGTGTTCCTGCCATCTCATTGGGTTTTGGGTTTGGGAGGGGAAAATTGGTTTTGTATTAAAAAAAACCAAATTTAAATTGGAAAATCCTTGCAGAGGAAAAAGGCTATTTAAAAAACACACTGTCATTTACTGAACAGATCACAATTGGCAAGGATAATACAATTCCCCACGCTAGATCCTTCTGATCCAGAAAATCCAGAAATATTGCACAGAGTCTTGGTTGGTCACCACACTTCAAAAGAGACATTGAAACTCTGGAGAAGGTGCAAAAAAGAGCAACCAAGATGATTAAGGGATTGGAAACCAAGACTTAGGAAGAGAGACTGTGGGAACTGGGCATGGATAGCCTAGAGAAAAGGAGGGCCAGAGCGGACATGATAGCAGTCTACAGGTATACGAGGGGATGTCACAGAGAGGAGGGGATCACTTTATTCTTCAGGGCACCAGAGGGCCGGACGAGGAACAACGGCTGGAAGCTGACCAAGGAGAGATTCAACATGGAGATAAGGAGGAACTTCCTGACGGTCAGAGCGATCAACCAATGGAACAACCTACCAGCGGACGTTGTGAACTCCAACACACTGGACATTTTTAAGAGATTAGGTAGGTAGGTAGGTAGGTAGGTAGGTAGGTAGGTAGGTAGATGATAGATAGATAGATAGATAGATAGATAGATAGATAGATAGATAGATAGATAGATAGATAGATAGATAGATAGATAGATAGATAGATAGATGATAGATTCCACAGGTCCAAAATATGAAATAAATTGATGTTCAAGTGTAAGTCTAGAAAGAAAGAAAGTTTTGGAAAGGTGGATGAAGAAAAAAAACCTATTGCAATCCTGTACATATTTACTTGAGAGTAAGTTTCATTAGATTCACTGGGTTATGCCTTTGAGCAGTACTGGGCTGTTGATATACAGAGGAACTACAGGAAAATCAAGATTTGTTTTCATAAATCCAAGGATGTTTTGTGCGATTTCTCTTCCTAGGGAATGAAAAAGTTCCCAGACTCAAAAAAAGTAACTATGTCTGAGAAATAATATATTCTCAGGCTTGTACGTAGGTGGGCAACCTTATAATATAATTTGTTATTTTAAAGGATTGGGTTTTTTTTAATAATGTGAGAAATTGCATTGAAAGAACTTACAGGGTGGGTCCAATAGGGATAATAGTTTTATTCTTCAATGTGCTGTGTTTCATACTGTACCATAGAAGAATAGGTATTTTTGAACTTAATCAAAAAGTGACAAAATGTATTTCTCGTTTTTCTGCAGATTTTATTCATTAGCTGAAGGAGGGAGGGAGGGAGGAAGGAAGGAAGGGAGGGAGGAAAGAGGGAAGGAAGGATTAGGTTCAAGGAGGATGCCATACTTTTTAATTTGATGGTTCTTCTCAAGAACCATTTTCCCCTTACAAAACTGCTTACAAAACTGTAACCAGAAAAGGCAGGAAGAAGCCTCCATGGGGCCTTTGTAGAATCTCCTGGGAGGAAACAGGGCCGGAAAAGGCAGGGAGAAGCCTCCATGGGACCTTTGTAGAATCTCCTGGGAGGAAACAGGGCCGGAAAAGGCAGGGAGAAGCCTCCATGGGACCTTTCTAGAATCTCCTGGGAGGAAACAGGGCCGGAAAAGCCAGGCAGAAGCCTCCATGGGGCCTTTGTAGAATCTCCTGGGAGGAAACAGGGCCGGAAAAGGTGGGGAAAACCTGTGTGAGGGCCTCTCTAGGAATCTCCTGGGAGGAAACAGGGCCTCCACCCTCCCTGTGGTTTCCCCAATCACACACATTATTTGCTTTTACATTGATCCGTATGGGAAATATTGCTTCTTCTTACAAACTTTTCTACTTAAGAACCTGGTTATGGAACAAATTAAGTTCCTAAGTAGAGGTACCACCGTAGTGGCTAATTTTAACTCTCCCAGAATCCTGATATCTAATGAAAATTTTCTTCCATGGTTCTTTCCTCCAGTAGGTCAAACAAGTTGAGGAGCATTTCACGTGGGTGTCCTACAGCCATGGAATCCCACCGTGTTTGTGCAATTAGCACACTAGCAATTGCCTAAACTTAAACATAAGAAAACACAGTTTAATTTGGCTTTTGTGTATGCCACGGGGAGAGATTTCTTACAGCTTTGACTCTGTGCTGTATTTAACGGCGTGTTTTGCCGCTGAGCAAACATTCAAACGCCAATTCAAATGTCACAGCCCATACATATTCATTAGCCAAAGACAACTCGCCTGTGGAAATATTCCCACACAGAAATTATAGTATTTGTAGACTGCTGACCACAGAGACTTTCAAACTCAGTGCTGTAGACATCCGGGGACAATCGACATGAGCAGAGGCTGACCACCGAATTAGCTAGATCAACTTTTGAGAATGGCTGGACTTCAACTCCCAGAATTCCCCAGCCAGCCAAATTGAACTGAAGAAGCTTTCTGGGATGAGATGCGAAACATCTTCAAGAGGGGAAAAAATGTAAGAATGTCCACTTGCCTTTTGAAAAAACACCTTTGGGGCAACCGTGAGCTGGATGACTGGGAATCTCTGCAGACATTTCATAACTGAAGAAGCTACTTTCTTTCTTTCTTTCTTTCTTTCTTTCTTTCTTTCTTTCTTTCTTTCTTTCAGTTTACAAGATAACAAGATATAAGTATAAACATGGACATGTACCCAGGAAATGGGTACAAATAAGTGGTGACAGTAGGGCAGGGACAGTAGGCACACTACTGCACTTATGCATGCCTCCCTATAGAATAGAATGGAATGGAATGGAATAGAATAGAATAGAACAGAACAGAACAGAACAGAATGTATGAACGCTTGGTTCATATTTATGACAGTCTCAGTGTCCCTGGAGGACATGTGATCCTCTTTTGTGACCTTCTTCTAGAGTAGAGTAGAGTAGAGTAGAATAGAGTAGAGTAGAGCAGAACAGAAAAGGAATATAGAATGGAGTGGAGTGGAGTGGAGTGGAGGAGATGAGAGGAGAGGAGAGGAGAGGAGAATATTCCAAGGTCTTTTACAAAGTGAGGGTTGTCTGCAAGGTCTTGTTTATTCATCTTGTATTGGGTGTTCTGATTTCTTTTTGCCAATGTGTAGGACAGAACATTTTTTTGGTTGAGATTTGGAGTTGCCAGATGTTTGACCATTCAGACACAAAGTCAAGGTCTTTTTGGAGAGCGGCTGTGTTATCGGTGGTGTTGAAACGTTTTACATCGTCGGCAAAGTGAACGCAGTTGCTTGTAATGTGATCACAAAGGTCATTTATGTAGCGTATGAAGAGTGTTGGTCCTAGTACGCTGCCTTGGGGGACGCCACTGTTAACCAGAACAGGATTAGATGTGGCGCTCCCTATTTTGACAACTTCATAGGAACGCAGTTATCCAACTATGGAGGGAAGCTAAGATGCTGTAGGATTTGAGTTTTAGAGGTAGTTTGACATTCTTCCGAGATGTCTACATTTCTAAGAAGCACCAAAGAAGATGGAGACATTTTCCAATTACAGCAGTTGCCAGGACCCAAAACATTGACTTCACCCTGGTCTGGCTGGTTCTCCTACAACAATAAACATTTATCCGTGCCGATTTCTTTGCCCTTCCCCAGTTCCAAAAAATCATGATTCGGGAGGAGCGTGGGTTGGCCGGCCATGGAAATTTAGGATAGAAAGTGGTGCGCTGTTTCTAGGCAATAATATTCCTGGATTGTAATTGTTTACATTTGTGTAGCAGACAGACAGGGAGTCTTTAACTTTTAGCCGTTGCCCTGAATTCCGTATGGAAGAGTCAGACTTGGGACTTAAGGTTGCGAGGGGAACCAAGATCTCTTTCCGATGGAAATATCCTCAACAGAGAAAAAACACCGACCACATTGTGGCCTGGGGAAGGCTGGAGAAAACCATCATTAAGCAAACAATCCAGTATTATGACAACTGATTGTATTACAGCCTGAGTATTATTATTATTATTTTCCTTGCATACACATTTTCTACATCTGGAGTTAATCCAGGAAGTGGGATGGACGGTACGGCAAATGCAAAAATTCTCTAAAAACTATTGCTTTCTATTTTAAAATATAAGAAGAACTACAATTGTAAAACTGGGTTTTCATAGAAATAGAGTGGTACCTCTACCTACAAATGCCTCTACTTACGAACTTTTCTAGATAAGAACCGGGTGTTCAAGATTTTTTTGCCTCTTCTCAAGAACCATTTTCCACTTACAAACCTGAGCCTCCGAAACTGTAACTGGAAAAGGCAGGGAGAAGCCTCCATGGGGCCTCTCTAGGAATCTCTTGGGAGGAAACAGGGCCATAAAAAGTGGGGAGAAGCCTCTGTGGGGCCTCTCTAGGAATCTTCTGGGAGGAAACGGGTAGAAAATGCAGAGAGAAGGCTCTGTGGGGCCTCTCTAGGAATCTTCTGGGAGGAAACGGGTGGAAAATGCAGAGAGAAGGCTCTGTGGGGCCTCTCTAGGAATCTTCTGGGAGGAAACAGGTGGAAATGCAGAGAGAAGCCTCTGTGGGGCCTCTCTAGGAATCTTCTGGAAGGAAATAGGTCCTCCTGTTTTCTCCCAGGATTTCCCCAATCGCACACATTATTTGCTTTTACATTGATTCCTCTGGGAAAAATTGCTTCGTCTTACAACTTTTCCACTTAAGAACCTGGTCACAGAAAAATTAAGTTCGTAAGTAGAGGTACTACTATAGTAGAAATGAGCACAGGTCTGAATGTTGCCTTACTCTCAATTGGACTTAGCTATGACTGTTGCTAATGTATGAGCAGGGTAATCCTTGTTTACCAAGGTAGTGCACACAGAGAAAAATTGAGATTGAGATTAGTTGTGAATAACTATGTGGATGCTGCCAAAGTCCCTGATGAAGACAATGTCTTCAATGGGACTAAGTGCAACCCAGCTGTGTGGGATCACTCACGAACGTGAATCCTAGAAAGAAGACTTGGACACATTTTCTCTCTGGGTGAAGTGACACGGTATAGAGCCATGTACTTCTTTTTATTTGGGAACATAAGGAAATGGGGATAATTACACATACATGTCAAGTGATACACAAAAATAACATAACTTCAAACATGTCTTTGAGTTCTTCCTTTTCCCACAGATATCACAAACCAATTTCCTAGAAACTCTTCCTAGAGCAAATGTTTCTCACACCTAATTTCTCTGAAGCCTTCTGCCTTATCACAACTAATCTTCCTTAATCACCCTCTCGTCCTGTGTATGCTTCAAGCAATGTAAATCTCCCCCTTTGATCGTATAACATCCTGTCTGGAGTGATGTAAACTTTGTTTATTAGTGAGATGTTTATTGAGCCCTTTTGTTTCCCTTCACCAGTAATTACCAGGAATACAGACTAGGCAAGTTAGCGCCGTCCTATCCTGGCTTATAATAGATTCAGGGTAAGCAGAGTATTTTTATGCTAGAGGTCCAGATATATATATATTTATGATATAATCCTATTCTAACATTATGCTATACTGCAACATAACTACTCAGCCACACACAGATAAACGAGAGCACGGATTGTTGCATCCACCCTTCCTTTGCTGATTGACAGTTTCAGTGCCAACTGCTGAGTCATTATGCGTCTTTCTTCGCAAATGAGCACATCAACAAGCTGCGTCTTGTCAGGTGTGACAGCGTGGCTGTCCGCCCTGAACGCTGCAAATCTTGAAGCTTTGCTGAACCATCTTCTAATGGCCTCACCCTCTGTGCCCAGTGACTAACCGTATTTCTGTTGATTGCAGATTCTCCATCAACTGTACACAAATGTTTGTGAATGTTCCCAACAGTTTCTTTCTTCGCAGTGAGAAATTCAATGACGATACGCTGTTTGTAACATACATCACTTACATACGCCATTTCGAAACACCTCTGCAGCTATGCTATCTGTCTGAAGAAATACAAAATTTATACACGCGCTCCTGACAATTCAAATAATGTATATCTAAAATTTTGCATTCGTACCCTTACTGTAGGAGAAAAAAAATGTGGTGCATTACTTTCTAGGCGACACTCGCATTAAGTTAAATTAAAGTTTATTTTGGGAAATAACATATTCCTATAAAAAGTCTAAAGTCGTACACATAGGTCAGAATAACAATCCAAATATTATTAAATACAAAGTCTTTATTACCAGTTCTCTTTGTCAAAATCGGCAAACAAAAATATTGAGCCTAAACACATTTTAGCTATAATACATGACTACAGTACAGAGAGATTGCAGAGAAAATGCAGAGGAAACCTAACAGTGAGTAGCCCAGACAAAGAGAAACAGAGAGTGACTCAGAATAATAAGCTATAAACTCTAGCTCCCTCTTGTGGCAGTCTGCAACACCTGCAGCCAATATATTGCCAACCCAACCATTCTGGACAGAGTCCTAAAACATGTTTCCAGAAAATACAGGAAATCATGGACTGACAACCAGGCAAGGGTTCTCCATCACTGGCGCTCCTGGTGACTGGCATGGGCGCGTCTGGTGGGTGAGCGCTCACATGTCAGTGCGAGATTCAGCTTCTGTCCATGCACAGGAAGCCAGGTCTCATGCAAGGATGCTCCCCTTGTGACTTTCTGACAAGCAATGTCAGTGGGGAAGTCAGATTCACTCAACAACAGGTTTACTAAGTTGACAGCAGCAGTGAAGAGAGAGGAGAGGGGGGAGAGGGGAGACAGAGAAAGAGGGAGGAGAGAGAGGAGAAAAGAGGGGCGAGAGGAAGGGAGAAGAGAGGAGATAGAAGAGAGAGGAGAGAAGAGAAAGGAGAGAGGGAAGAGAGAAAAAGAGAAAGAGGAGAGAGAAGGGAGGGGAGAGGGGAGAAGAGAGGAGCGAGGAGCAAGAGAAAAGGGAGAAGAGAGGAGAAAGAAGGGGAAAAAGAGGAGAGAATTGAGAAAAGAGGAGAGGGAAGGGAGAGGGAAGGGAGAGGAGAGAGAGGAGAGGGAAGAAAGAGAGAGGAGAGAGAAGGGAGAAGAGAGGGGAGAAGAGAGGAGCAAGTGAAAATGCAGAAGAGGAGAAAGAAGGGGAAAAAGAAGAGGGAGTTGCAAAAAGAGGAGATTGAGAGAGACGGGGAGAGGGAAGAGGGAGAAAGAGAAAGAGGAGAGAGAGAGAAGGGAGGAGAAAGGGGAGAAAGAAAGAGAGCACAGAAGAAGAAAGAAGGGAACAGAGGAGATGGAGAAGAGAAGAGAGAGGAGGGAGGCAGAGGAGAAAAGAGGAGCAAGGAGCGAAAGAGAAGAGGGAAGAGAGGAGAGAGAAGAGAGAGGAGAAAGTAGAAAGAAGAAAAGAGCGAGAGAGAAAGGAGAGGAGGGGAGAAAGAAGAGAGGATAGAGGAGACAGAAAGGGGAGAAAGAGAAGAGAGAAGCAGAGTGAAGTGAAGAGGGAGAGTGAGAAAGAGAAGAAAGAAGGGAGAGAGAAGACAGGTGAGAACAGAGAGAGAACAGAGAAGAGAGAAGCAGAGAGAGGGGGAGAGAAAAAGAAATAGAGGAGAGCAGAAGAGAGAGAGAAAGAGGAGAGACCACCCTTAACTTCAGGGACCATCATCAACTGGTTGCCAAGGACCACGTTTCTACACCCAAGTTTGTTTGTTCAACTTCTTCCAGCCCACTTGGTGCCCTGAGGTCTTTGTGAAACCACTCACGTCGTGGTCAGCCTTCCCGAAATTTGGGCCACTGCTACGACACATGGAACAGACATTTCAGGAATCCGTTTGCAGCGTGGACGCACCAGCTGCCGCCTAAGTCAACAATCGCAAGTTAGATTGGGATTACATAAGGAGCCTTTCATTGTCCAGACCGTTCTCTATCATTTCTCTGCTGCAACTTTTAATTACCACCCCCCACCTTAACCGGGAGGGGGACGAGCTGTTCTGCTCGTGGATGTGAAATAGAAACCAGGATGAAATTGCTGGTGGCCAGCTTGGTAAGAAAAAAAAAGTTTAGAAGCCAGAAATGATATGCCAAAAAGACTGAAAGATTGGAGAGAAATTTGATGGTTTGCAAGGAAATAACCGTACGGAGCATTTTAAACTGGGTTTTCTTATTTATTTTAAAGAATATTGGTATGCATAATTCTCGAAGGACCCAGTAATTACTTTTTTGAAGAAGTTAGCCAAAGGGGCGTTTCATTGCAAATTTTGAAATTCTGTTTTCCAGCTGCAGATATGTTTGGAGAATCAACTTATTAATTTGATCGATTTGATACTACAAAAAGGACATTGAAACTCTGGAGAAAGTGCCAAGGAGAGCAACCAGGATAGTTAGGGGACTGGAGACCGTAAAGAGCGGTTGAAGGAACTGAGCACGGGTTGTCTAGCAAAGAGAAGGACCAGGGGAGATATGATGGCAGCCTTCCAAAACTTGAGGGGCTCCCACAGAGAGGAGGGGGTCAGGCTCTTTTCCAAAGCATCAGAAGGCCACACAAGGAACAACGGATGGAAGCTGACCAAGGAGAGATTCAACCTGGAAATAAGGAGGAACTTTCTGACGGTGAGAGCGATCCACCAGTGGAACAGAAGTTGCCTGTGGAGGTTGTGACAGCTCCAACACTTGGGACTTTCAAGGGGAGATTGGTCAGCCATTTGTCTGAAATGGTGTAGCGACTCCTGCTTGATCGGAGTTCAACTAGTCCAATCCTCCCCCTCAAGCACGACCCCCCACAACATTTCATTTCATGCACAAGCCTACAGAACTGCCAAGAGGCAGGAGTGGTTACTCTAGAGGAGGTCTCCTCGGGAGTAAGACTTGGGGACTAGTCGGCCACTCCCCTAGTCTACTTAAGGGCAGCAGAGGCAGCTAACAAGCTGCAGAGAACAAGGTTTGCCTGATCATAGTGTCTGAAAGGCTTCTGTTCTAGGCCTTTTTCCAACTCTCTGAAGCTACGTAAGATATCAAGACCTAATTGCTCTTCTTGGCTTTAAAACACTTTGAACCGATACCATTTATTAACGAAGATTAATTAGTGGCTGGTTGCTTTCCAAAAAAAAGACTGCTTGTAGAGTGATGTGTGCATATTCACTGCTAAGAGGTTTATTAGTGAGGTGTTTGAATTAAATAAGTGCTTACAAACTGAATGTTGTGTTACGTTCTTGGCAAGATGGAACAGAAGTTGAGTTTGACATCCCTGTTCTAATGTAACCCCAATGGATGTAGGTATATGCTTCGGGTTCAATTTAACACTTGAGTGGTCATAGAGACAGCGACTGGTTAGGTCCCACAGAGTTGGCCCTCTCCGGGTCCCGTCAACTAAACAATGTCATCTGGCGGGACCCAGGGGAAGAGCCTTCTCTGTGGCGGCCCCGACCCTCTGGAACCAGCTCCCCCCGGAGATTAGGATTGCCCCCACCCTCCTTGTCTTTCTCAAACTCCTTAAAACGCACTTCTGCCATCAGGCATGGGGGAATTGAGACATATCCCCTGGGCCTATATAGTTTTGTGTATGGTATGTTTGTGTTGTATGTTCTTTTAAATAATGGGGGTTTGGATTTTTAAATATTAGATTTATTCTCTGTACATTGTTTTATTATTGTTGTGTGCCACCCCGAGTCTGCAGAGAGGGGCGGCATACAAATCTAAATAATAATAATAATAATAATAATAATAATAATAATAATAATAATAATAATGATAATAATAATAATGTTCTGTCTGGCTCTCTGGTAGAATCCTCCCAAAAATTCACAGGTACAAATTTCAGACACACACACGTTTGAAAATTCAAAACAATGTTCTTTATAATGAAAATTCACTTAAACTAAGCCCTCTTTTGGTATAGCAAAGAGCACTCATCTCCAAACAAACTGGTAATTTATACAAGTCCCTTATCAGTCCTGTGATACTTAGCTTGCAGCTGTGAGGCAATTCAAAATCCTTCTTTCACAAAGTGAAACACACTTTGCTCTGGTTTAGTTTCAAAGCAGGGAAAAATCAGCACACAAAAAGTCAAAGTCAGTAAAACACAAGGATCAGATAATCCTCCACAATGGCCAAACCCACAGGCTGCTCTTTATAGCAGCCTCACTAATGACCACAGCCCCACCCAACCACAGGTGGCCTCATTTTCTTTGATAATAATCTCTCAGTTGTTGTTGCCTATGCATCGCTCTCCGCATGTGTGGCTGTATCATTAACTCTTGTTCTGAATCCAAGGAGGAGCTAGATAATTGATCTCTTTCTGAGCTGTCTGCCACACTCTCCTCCTCCCTGTCACTCATGTCTTCTTGGTCAGAGGAGCCTTCATCATCAGATTCCACCGGGGGCAAAACAGGCCTGCAGCATGTGGGTGTCTCCCCCACACCCACAGTCCTTGGGGCAGGAGCTAGGCCAGAGCTAACCACAAATAATAATAATAATAATAATAATAATAATAATAATAATAATAATAATAATAATAAATAAAAAACACGGATCCAGGAAAGGGTGCTATTGTGGGTCACCTTTGCATATGTTCTCAATCAAGCAAATTACGGTGGCGTGGAAAGTACTGTAAGTCTTGGAAGTCAGATAAAGGAGGGGATATTTTTTTCAATAGAACGTTTCTCGCAGGGGATCAAAGGTTCCTTTTTCTTTTTTTTAAAAAACTATCTGTCCAATTTGAAGCAATTTTGCCAACACCACTAAATTAAATAAACAGGATTTAATGCAGCCCTCTCTGGTTTGGATGAGCAAAGCCCCAAGGTGTGGTAGACTCTGGACATTTCTGATGACTCAGTGGAAATTTAAAAAAAAATTGCAAATGAGACGATTATCTTATCCAATATCCGCTTTCTGGAATGCTTAGATCTGAAAATAAAGAGTTGAGTTATTTGGATTAACAGAACATAACATAAATATTAACAAGCATAAAGTTAAATCTTGGCAAAAAAAGGAGGGAGGGAGGGAAGAAGGAACAGGGGAAGGAAGGAAAGAAGGAATTTGATGGGAAAGGAAGGGAGGAATTATGGAATTTGATGGGAAAGGAAGAGAGGGAGACAAAGAGGGAGGGAGGAAAGGAAGGGAGGAAGGAAGGAAGGAAGGAAGGTAGGAAGGAAGGAAGGTAGGAAGGAAGGAAGGAAGGAAGGAAGGAAGGAAGGAAGGAAGGAAGGAAGGAAGGAAGTGTTGTGGCCCATTCATGTCCTGAGCAGTTGGTCATGGATCCTGAGGACCAAGAGGTGGTTGTGGTGCAGCACCATTGGCCTGTGCACCTGTGCACCTGACTCTAAAAGTGAGGATGGGCACATGAGTAATGCAGAAGAGGAGAAACCTAGGTGCTAGGTCACGCAGGGCTGTTAAAAGGCAAGAGGGGCTACGCAGGAGGAGGTCTCCTCGAGAGTAGAGCTGCAGGCTAATTGGCAACACCCAGTGAAGGGCTAGTAGTAGTCTACTATTACTACGAGTTTTTTCCCATCATTCCTAACACCCATTTCCACTTATGACTGTAACTTGTTGCTTATATCCTTTTTATTAATATTGATTTTTTCCTCATTGCTTATTTGACCCCATGACAATCATTAAGTGTTGCATCTCATGATACATGAGAAATGTATTTTTACTTTTATGTACACTGAGAGCATCTGCACCAAAGACAAATTCCTTGTGGGTCCAATCACACTTGGCCAATAGAGAATTCTATTCTATTCTGTTCTATTCCCTATTCTATTCTATTCATAGAAACATAGAAACATAGAAGACTGATGGCAGAAAAAGACCTCATGGTCCATCTAGTCTGCCCATATACTATTTCCTGTGTTTTATCTTACAATGGATATATGTTTATCCCAGGCATGTTTAAATCCAGTTACTGTAGATTTATCAACCACTTCTGCTGGAAGTTTGTTCCAAGGATCTACTACTCTTTCAGTAAAATAATATTTTCTCATGTTGCTTTTGATCTTTCCCCCAGCTAACTTCAGATTGTGTCCCCTTGTTCTTGTGTTCACTTTCCTATTAAAAACACTTCCCTCCTGAACCTTATTTAACTCTTTAACATAACATATTCTATTCTATTCATCTATTCTATTCTCTATTCTATTCAATTCTCTATTCTATTCTATTCAATTCTCTATTCTATTCTATTTTTGACAAATGTATATTTTATTTAATGTACACTGAGAGCATCTGCACCAAAGACAAATTCCTTTTGTGTTCAATCACACCTGGCCAAGAAAGAATTATATTATATTCTATTCTAGCCCCCATATCAATCCCAAAATGTACCATGGAGCCCAAAGTGTAGCTGGCCCAGATTTTGCTAAGATAACGCTGAATTTTAGCGACTTGAGAGAAAGGGGAACGCTGTTCTACAGACTTTTATGACTTCAATGTCTAGCCAGACGAAAAGATTTTTCAAGTGCTTAATCGCGCCATTGTTAATCACCTTGCAATATCAGGATTTCCATGCACAATTAATTACTCAATTAGTTTTATACATCTTAATCAGATCGTATCCCTTTAATCTGCTTGGGTTCCTTCTGGTTGTAATTAATGGCGATCATTTTAATGAAACCACCTTTTCCCTTCAAAGTTTCTCTTTTACTTCAATACAAAGTTCTAACCTGTAAATGGGAAGCAGTAAAGGCTTTAAGTCAAGAATTCTACATTTTATTTATCATAATGATATGTTTTCATTAAGGTTTAGATCCCAAATTCTTGGCCCCACGAAATAAAGAATATTTGGATTCAATCTCCATTGTTTTATATCGAAATACTTAAATATTTTATAGGCATTGGCGCACAGCAGTTTGGATTTTTTAAAATATGTAAAATAAAGAATTGCATGGATTTAAAAAAAATATATGTTCTTGCTAGTTAGAAACATAGAAACATAGAAGATTGACGGCAGAAAAAAAGACTTCACGGTCCATCTAGTCTGCCCTTATACTATTTCCTGTATTTTATCTTACAATGGATCTATGTTTATCCCAGGCATGTTTACATTCAATTACTGTGGATTTATCTACCACGTCCGCTGGGAGTTTGTTCCAAGGATCTACTACTCTTTCAGTAAAATGTTCTCACGTCATCTCCAGGCCTTTGATCATCCAAATTGCTCAAAGATGATTTATCGGAAGGATTTCCTTTCCCAGCTGGAGAGAAATATTTCTCCTCAAGTCTTCAATCTGTTTGCCATCTAAAATCCTGCCGTTTAAGGAGGTTGACGCATCTCTTCGAGGAAACCAAGAAGGGGGTCTAAATTGTCAGTTACATAATTTTTACTCTTTTTTCCACTTTAGGAAAGTCCCCACTCATCCCATCTGCCGAAAAGTCCCAAATTGCTCCATCCATGGACGAATCATTATTTTTGAAATATTTAGATGGTTGCCTTCACAACATCATTGAAGGTCTTCCATCTCTAAGCTGGTGCTTTTGGCTCTTCTCTTTTTCTGCATAGCCGGTGCTACTTTGAACAATTAAGAGCCACAAACCCAACTGCATGGTTTGTGGTGGTGGTTATTTTTTACAAAACAAAAAATATAGATGAAAATGGAAAGTAGGGGCGGTGTCTCTTCTGTTCTTACCCTTAAAACATTTCCAATACTCTTCATCAAAAGTCTATTATAGTTGGCCATTTGGCCACCAAATGTTGGTGGTATTTTCTGCTTTGGTTCCCATCTTCAAAACCCTTCTTGCTGGTCCAAAAAGTATTTTATGGACCTCTGACCTTATCAGATTTGCCATTCTGGCTTCTAAATTGCTGCCAACCTGCCTTCCATTGAGGACCAGTTTACTGCACGAGTCAAAAAGAGGGTGGGGAAAATATTGACTGACCCCTCTCATCCTGGACACAAACTGTTTCAACTCCTACCCTCAAAACGTCGTTACAGAGCACTGCACACCAAGACAACTAGACACAAGAAGAGTTTTTTTCCTGAACGCCATCACTCTACTAAACAAATCATTCCCTCAACACTGTCAGACTTTCTACTAAATCTGCACTTCTATTCTACTAGTTTTTCTCATCATTCCTATCACCCTTTTCCTCCCGCTTAGGACTGTATGACTGTAACTTGTTGCTTGTATCCTAAGATTTTTATTAATATTGATTATTTCTTCATTGCTTATTTGACCCCTATGACAATCATTGTGTTGTACCTCCTGATTCTTAACAAATGTATCTTTTTCTTTTATGTACGCTGAGAGCATCTGCACCAAGACAAATTCCTCGTGTGTCCAATTACACTTGGCCAATAAAGAATTCTATTCTATTCCTTATTTCTATTCTATTCTATTCCACTGAACTCTATTATCTATTGATTAATATTGATTGTTTCTTCATTGCTTATTTGACCGCTATGACAATCGTTAAGTGTTGTACGTCATGATTCTTGACAAATGTCTCTTTTTCTGTATGTACACTGAGAGCATCTGCACTAAGACAAATTCCTTGCATGTCCAATCACACTTGGACAATAAAATTCTATTCTATTCTAAATAAAAAGGAGGAGGAAGAAGAGAATGGAGGAAGAGATTGGAGGAAGGGGAAGGAGAGGGAGAAGGAGGGATGGAGGAAGGAGGAAGAGAATGGAAGAAGAGAATGGACAGAGGAGAAGGAGGAGAAGGGATGGAGGAAGGAGGATGTGGAATAGGAAGAGAAAGGAGGAAGGGGAAGGAGAGGGATAAGGACAAGAGATGGAGGAAGGAGGAGGAAGAGGAAGAGAATGGAGGAAGAGAATGGACAAAGGGGAAGGAGGAGAAGGGATGGAGGAAGGAGGAAGGAGGATGTGGAATAGGAAGAGAAAGGAGGAAGGGGAAGGAGAGGGAGAAGGAGAGATGGAGGAAGGAGGAAGAGGAAGAGAATGGACAGAGGAGAAGGAGAGGGAGAAGGACAAGAGATGGAGGAAGGAGGAGGAAGAGTAAGAGAATGGAGGAAGAGAATGGACAAAGGGGAAGGAGGAGAAGGGATGGAGGAAGGAGGTTGTGGAAGAGGAAGAGAAAAGAGGAAGGGGAAGGAGAGGGAGAAGAATGTGGGATGGAAGAAGGAGCAGGAAGAGGAAGAAGAGAATGGACGATGAGACTGGATGAAGAGGTAGGAGAGGGAGAAGGAGAAGGGATGGAGGAAGGAGGAAGTGAAGAGGAAGAGAATGGAGGAAGAGAATGGACAAAGGGGAAGGAGGACAAGGGATGGAGGAAGGAGGATGTGGAAGAGGAAGAGAAAGAGGAAGTGGAAGGAGAGGGAGAAGAATGTGAGATGAAGGAGCAGGAAGAGGAAGAAGAGAATGGACGATGAGAATGGATAAAGAGGTAGGAGAGGGAGAAGGAGAAGGGATGGAGGAAGGAGGAAGTGGAAGAATAAGAGAATGGAGGAACAGAATAAAGGAAGGTGGAGGAGAGAGAGAAGAAGGGATGGAGGAAGGAAGAAGAGGGAGAATACAGGAAGAGAATGGAGGAAGGGGAAGGAGAAAGGAGAAGGGTTGAAGGGAGGAGAAGGAGAGACACAAATTAAATCCATCTTTTGACAAAGATCACTCATTCCTCTTCTACCTTTCTGGTCTGGCTGGTATAAAACTCCTTGGTTTCATTTCAAGGGGGTTGAGTTGACCTTGACCCTTGTTGGAAGCAAGTCCACTTGAACTTGGAAGCCGTTCGTCTCACCAACCCTCGTCATTTGCTTGGTCATCGCCACCTCCTCCTCAAACTCCAGTGGTACCAGAAAATTCCTTCTCCCTCCCCAGATGTTCAACCAGTGACTCTAAAAAACACAATCATGAGCTAGTCTACATTTTTCGCTCTTGAGCTTAGGTACAAACAAGCATTCTGCTCACCACAGAAGTGAATCAAGTGGAACCCCAAACCCATAATTATCAACATGTGCGCATTTCCCTTGCATGCCTTTAGGTAACTGGGTTTGTTTATGTTGTTTCAAAATCCTTCAAAAAGGGAAGATTTTTGAAATGAGGGCGGGAGGGAGGGAAAAAATAGAAAGAAAAAAATTATTTTTTTCATGGAAGCAGACTCAATGTTCTGAAAAAGAATTGGCCACAGAATTCAACAAGGGACAAGAAGTGCGACTTCACTCCTTGGGAAGCTGCCAGAAGAACCAAGTGGCACAAAGTGGACAACAATCACAAGATCTTTCCAGGCAACACAGAGAGAGACAGAGACAGGGAGATAAAGAGAGAGACACAGAGACAGACAGAGAGACAGAGAGACAGACAGAGAGACAGACAGAGACAGAGAGACAGACATAGAGAGAGAGGGACAGAGAGACAGAGAGATAGAGAGAGACACAGAGACACAGAGACAGAGAGAGACAGAGAGAGAGACAGAGACACACACAGAGAGAGACAGACAGACAGAGAGAGAGACAGAGACACAGAGAGAGACAGACAGACAGAGACAGAGAGACAGACATAGAGAGAGAGGGACAGAGAGACAGAGAGATAGAGAGAGACACAGAGACACAGAGACAGAGAGAGACAGAGAGAGAGACAGAGACACACACAGAGAGAGACAGACAGACAGAGAGAGAGACAGAGACACAGAGAGAGACAGACAGACAGAGACAGAGAGACAGACATAGAGAGAGAGGGACAGAGAGACAGAGAGATAGAGAGAGAGACACAGAGACAGAGACACAGAGAGAGAGACAGAGAGATAGAGAGATAGAGACAGAGAGACAATGACAGACATAGAGAGAGAGAGACATACATACACACACAGATAGAAAGAGACAGACAGAGAGACAGAGAGAGAGGGAGAGAGAGAGACAGAGAGACAGAAATAGAGAGAGAGAGACAGAAAGACACAGCGAGACAGAGAGAGCCCCCACAGAGAAGGCTCTTCCCCTAGGCCCCGCCAAGCAACACTGTCTAGTTAACGGGATCTGTAGAAGGCTGACTGGGGGACCAAGCAAGCAAGAATTTTATTTTATTTTATTTTAAGTTCCTTGAAAACAGAAGTGCTTTTATTCCCGAGTAACAGTCTCTTGGCCAAAGACTAATTATCCCTCTCCGAGTTGACATATTGTCAATGTGAGTCCAACTGTGCAATGACAGCTAAGCAGAGCAGGCGGTGAGACACCTGTACGGTGGGTTTTACACTTGCCAAACCCTTCTAAATATCTACATCCAGTATCAGAATAGAATAACACAGTGGGAAGGGTCCTTGGAGGTCTTCTAATCCAGCCCCCTGCTCCAGCAGAAGACCCTAAACGAGGGGTCCCCAAACTTTTGGGCTTCAATTGGTGCAGTGTATGAGCCGCACCAAGATTTCAAAGTGGTAAATAAGTGGTAAATAAGGGGGGGGGGGGGGGGGGTTGTACCGTATTTTTATGTGTATAAGATGCACCTTTTTCCTCCCTAAAATAGGCTGAAAATTAGGGTGCGTCTTATACTCTGAATGTAGCTTCTCCCCCCCCCCAGCCCTAATTAGCAGCTAACGATCTTCCCAGCTCTTACCTTGTTTCTCTCTGCAAAGAATGTTTTCCAAGCCCTAAGTTTTTGCAGGGTTTTTTTCATCACTCTAAGTTGCTCTGAGTAAGTTTCTTTCCAGCACTAATCGGGTGCTAACGATGTTCCCAGCTTTTACCCACTTGCAAGCTGTTTCACTGTTACTCTCTGCAAAGAAGAATGTTTTCCAAGTCCCTAAGTCTTTGCAGGGTTTTTTCCATTGTTCTACTTGCTCCAACTGTTTCTTTCCAGGTGCTAATGACGTTCCCAGCTCTTACTGGCTTGCAAGCTCTTTCATTGCTAATCTCGGAATTTTTTTAAAAAATTAAGCCCTTAACCAGGGGATAAAATAATGTGCTGGAGCTGATCAGACTAAGGACGCTAGCCAGATGAATACTTGGTAAATTTATTTTCCCTATTTTCCTTCCCAAAAACTAAGGTGCGTCTTATATTCCAGTGCGTCTTATACCCCAAAAATACGGTATATATCATAGAATAAAATAGAGGTGTTGAATACTTTTGTGATTTTACTTAATTGACACCAGCATCCATTCTGGCTCCGAACATCTGGATGGTAACATGCTTCGGATGCTTCTTAGACAAAATGCAACTGCGTTGATGTCTTTTGGTGTTCAATGGGCGAATCCTGCAGCTGTTTTGGTGAACCACATAGCCCTGGTTCGTTTCAAGAACGAGGTAGTAACCTAAAAAATATTGAAAAATGTTGGTTGGCCAAGTCATTACTGTAGTTCAGCAGTTCAAATCTCACCACTGGCTCAAGGATGACTCAGCCTTCCATCGTTCCCAGGTGGGTAAAATGAGGACCCAGATTGTTGGGGGCAGGAGGCTGATTCTGTAAACTGCTTAGAGAGGGCTGTAAAAGCACTGTGAAGCAGTATATAAGTCTAAATGTTATTGCTATTACTGCAGAAACTTAAAATCTACAAGGGATGGCCCCGTGTGGTTTGGAGGGGCAGACACAGGAAAAAAGAGAAAAGAAAGGAAAAATTTCCACAGAAAATTTACTGTTAAGAGATGCCAATTCAGCATTTGGGCCCAAGTGAAAGAGACAATTTAATTACAACTTAATTCAGTCCCTCCCCCCAAAAAATTTTTAAGTTTATTTATACATTTTTCTTTTACATGAATAAGTGCTTTGCGAGCAATGTATTGTCTGGGTAAATTTGCTTACACCTAATAATATTTATCCAATTTCTAATCTCCATTGCTTATTATCAAGCGATTGATAAAACAAGTTCCATGTTAGAAAATATTCCGTAATATTTATACATTTTTTTTTTACATGAATAAGTGCTTTGTGAGCAATGTATTGTCTGGGTAAATTTGCTTACACCTAATAATATTTATCCAATTTCTAATCTCTACCGCTTATTATCAAGCCATTGATAAAACAAGTTCCACGTTAGAAAATATTCTGTCATTCAGCTAATTGTATTCTAGGCTCAAATCAAGCGAACTTTTGCACATGTGCAATTATCAGCTTTGGATTTCTCAAAGACATTAGAGCAACTCTGGATCTTCAGCAAATATAAATGCAGCATCTTCTTTTTCGGACAAAAAAACTGAGCCTGCCACTAACTAACTGGAATAGAATAGAACAGAATTCTTTCTTGGCCAAGTGTGATTGGACACACAAGGAATTTGCCTTTGGTGCAGATGCTCTCAGTGTACGTAAAAGAAAAAGATCCATTTGTCAAGAATCTTGAGGGACAACACTTAATGGTTGTCACAGGGGTCAAATAAGCAACCAGGGAACAATCAATATTAATAAAAATCTTAAGGATACAAGCAACAAGTTGCAGTCATACAGTCCTAAGTGGGAGGAGAAGGGTGATAGGAATGATGAGAAAAAACTAGTAGTAATAGTAATGCAGACTTAGTAAATAGTTTAAGAACTCGACCCCAACAAGATGTTCCAGCCCACTGACAGTTCTCACCACTTAATTCAACCTCTTGTCTATTTCTGTTCCCATCTTGGCAGTGAAACCACGATCGACTGCAGTAAACAACGATATTTGCATTTATTTAAACTAGACAGAACCCTGCTAATCTCGCAGAGCAGCCCACACAAAAAGTTTTCAGTGAGAAAGAAAAGCATCTGGTTGCACATCCTGTTGTGACGTTCCTCTGAGACCTTCGGCTCCAATAGCTGCTCCTGGTGGAAGGTAGATCCTAGGCCAGTGATGGTAAACCTTTTTTTTGGGGTGCCTGAGGAGGGTGAAAACAGCTTCTCCCGCCCCCCCCCCCCCGGAAGCCCTCTGGAGGTCAAAAACGGCCTGTTTCCAAACTTTTGGTGGACCCAGTAGGCTCATATTTTGTTCCCTCCAGGCTCCAAAGTTTCCCTGGAGCCAGAGGAGGGTAAAAACGCCCTCCCACACCCCCTGGAAGCCAAAAACACCCTCCAAGAACCTCTACGTGAGCCACAAGTCAGCTGGCTGGCACACACATGCACATTGGAACTGAGCTAGGGCAACGGCTCGCGTGCCAGCAGATATGGCTCTATGTGCCACCTGTGGCACCCGTGCCATAGGTTCGCCATCACTATAAAAGCACTATGAAGCTGTATATGTCTAAATGCTATTGCTATATTTTATCTATCTATCTATCTATCTATCTATCTATCTATCTATCTATCTATCTATCTATCTATCTATCTATCTCCATCCATCCAACTATCTACCCACTCATCCCTCCATATCCATCCATCCACATTATCAATCATTTTAACTACCCATCCACCCAGCCACCAACATTCCATCTATCATCTGTACCCATCAATCAATCAATCAATCAATCATCCATACATCTAAATTATCTGTCTATCCACCTATCCACTCACCCACCTATGTTCTTTCTTTCTTTCTTTCTTTCTTTCTTTCTGTCTGTCTGTCTGTCTGTCTGTCTGTCTATCATCTATCTATCTATCATTCATCTATCATCCATCCATCTATCCATTCATTAGTTAAATTTATATGCTACTGCTTACTGTTCAAATTGATTTTAAAAATCTTCTACATTAATTTTACACATGCAACAGTCTGTAAAACTTAAAAAATGCAAATGACCAATGCATTATTTTCACCCTGACAAGATTCAGCTGATGCAAACCCAAAGAATATGTCCATGATTTCTACTCCAGCTACAAGAGTTCCAGCAAAAATAATTTCCAAACATTGCATTTCTTCATTGACATTTAAACTTTTCTAACTTTCCTTTTTGTTACAGCAGCTCTGTGTCAGAGAGATATTGGGAAAATATTCTGGACTCCTAAAAAGCACTCCCCCCCCCCCACGTTACTCTCCTGTCAGATAACTCGGACGAAAGAGCGTAGATTTTTAACCTTCTGCAGAGGTTCTGGCTGACTCTTAGAAACAGGAGGTTGAATTTTATGGGACTGGGCCGAGATCCAGCCAAACGGTTACTGTGCTTCGTGCTTATTAAGACAAGTGCCTTTGATCTGGATCCAGAAATAGACACTTGATTATTGATCTTGCTCTGAGCAAACACATCTTCATTTGCCGAAGACGTTTAGAAGTAGGGCCAGGCAGATTTTGACGAAAAGGGTGGGAAGGAACCCAACAATATTCATTTGGGATATAAAACCTTAGAAACGCGTAGAACAGCAGAATATCTCAGCTTGCTGGTTCATTAATATTTTCTTTTCCCTTTATATCCCTGCTGGAGGACCTATGCCACGCATGCCACAGGTTGCGCGCGGAGCAATATCGGAGGCCGCGCAAGACGTTGCCCTATGTCAGCTGATTTTGAGCCTTGGGAAAGGCCGTTTCACCCTCTGGACATTTCAGGGAAGCTTCCCTAAAGGCCCGGAGTGCAAATATCCTACCTAATGGACAAACCGGAAGTTTGGAAAACGCACTTCTGGTTTGCCCGTTGCGCTGTTTCCCTGAACCTTCCAAAGTGTAAAAAACAGCACAACGGCAAACCAGAAGTGCTGTTTTTTGCACTCTGGGACTTCAGGAAGCTTCGGAGAGGGACGGCATACAAATCTAATAAATTGAATTGAATTGAAAATTGAATTGAATTCCTTGAACTTTCCAGAGTGTAAAAAACCAGCTCAACGGCAAACCGGAAGTGCACTTTTTTGAGCTTCCTGTTTGGCCGCTTGGCCCTTTTTTTACGTCCCAGGCTTCACTGAGGCCTGTGCGCATGTGCGGGGATGAGGGAATTGTGGGCATGTGGGGGGAGCAGCGCAGGGATGTGTGCATACATCGGGGGGAGGGAAGGGGAGTGGGCACATACACAAATGCTAGCACAACCACACGCGAACCTTTTGGCAGGCGGACCAAAAACGTTTCGCCATCCCTGCCTTGTATGAATAAAACTTTAGTTTTGAGTTTTCACCATTGCAACAGCATTTGCTTTTAGCCTATCCAAAAATTAGATGTTTCTTGATGCTTATTGTTCTAATTTTTAGTGGTTTTAATCCTACTTTGGATATCTTACATTACAGATTGTTTTGCTCTTAATTACTGTAATTTGTTGAAAGAATCTCGCAAATACAGTGAGAGAGAGAGAGAGAAGGAGGAAGGGAGATGGTAGAGATGAGAGGAGAGGGGGTAGATAATAGGGATAACAGACAGATGAGAGAAAATTAGAGATGATAGGTAGGTAGGTAGGCAGGCAGGCAGGCAGGCAGGCAGAAAGAGAAGACTAAATATTTGGAATCTCTAAATAGACAAAGACAGAAATAGAGATGGATGGATGGACAGACGGACAGACAGACAGAGATAGGTAGGTAAGTTGGTAGATAGATAGATAGATAGATAGATAGATAGATAGATAGATAGATAGATAGATAGATAGATAGATAGATAGGCAGGCAGGCAGGCAGGCAGGCAGGCAGGCAGGCAGGCAGGCAGGCAGGCAGGCAGGCAGGCAGGCAGGCAGGCAGGCAGGCAGGCAGGCAGGCAGGCAGGCAGGCAGGCAGGCAGGCAGGCAGAAAGACAAGACTAAATATTTGGAATCTCTAAATTCTGCATGGCATGATTACGAGACTTCTTAAAAGCAAGAATTCATAACACTAGGCTAATACTGTTAAATAACATTATAGAAATACTTACATTTAATACTTACATTTCATTGCATCTGCAGCCTTCCCAAATTATTTTGCAATCAGTTTAGGAAAGAGCAGGAATTCCCCTCTAAGCCGCCTCCCTTTGTCCCGAAGAGACAAATTTTAAACCACACCAATGTCTGCTTATATACAGTTTATTTTAAGGTTACTGTTCAAACAACAACTTTAGTGCAACTTGAAATTCACATCTTGATATCTAATTGCGCCCTTTTTTCTAACCACCAACTGTCATCATCACAGTGGAAAAATCTTCACGTTGGCTTCCATTCGTTGCATTCACACATTCCAACACACCTAAGAGCCATTCAGAATATGATACAATTCCTAAACAAGACAGCCTTCTGAACAGAGGAAATCTGAAACGTGTATAACAATGCAAACAACAGCACTCAAGAACTGTATTTTGATATTCCTGGAAGGACAGGTAAATTCCACATTCTGTAGTAATCAAGTAAGGAAAGACAGAACCAAGCCATCCCAGGCTTGCTGACCACAACACACGAGGGTCTCACAACTTCAACCATCAACTTTCGAGCCTGCTGTTAGGGCTGGAATAGGGCACATCGTTCAACCTCTTTCTGCGTCTGGAATCCGTTTGGATCCCCCTCTACTGCAACTACCAATCTCTGTGAAGAATCTTGGAAGATCTCTCTAATCTTCAGAAATACCTTCTACCTTCCTACTCCCTTCTTCTCCGTTGACCAGAGAGGTTTAATTTATTTATTTTATTAGTGCATGGGCTTCGGCTGCCTTGCAGCATCCTCACTTGGGTGTTAGGACAATTCGCCATGGCCAACTCCCAAGAGTTGGATTAATATTGAACAATTAATACAATCATTAAAGAAAGGATGTCGGAGGAGGGACAAAATAAAAGAAACAGTATAAACAAATAAACAAACAACAAAAACAATAAAATAAAATGAGCAACAAAAATTAAAATTAGTTTTTAAATTATTTTAAATAATTACATTGAATTGTTGACTTGTCCCTTGGCAGGTTCTCCTCTGGTACATTAGCCATGGTGGTTGACCATAGCCAAGTTGGCTGTGCAAGGCGCCCCGTGCCACCCTCATTTTCACCCTTACTAAAAGCCAAAAGAGAAATTGGCTGTTTTCTAAAGAGCACCAATAACTCCACGGCAGCGTTCTCTAGCTTGAAATGTTGGGCTTCCTCTCCATGAATGATGCAGTGATATTGGGCTTCCTCTCCATGAATGATGCAGTGATATTGGGCTTCCTCTCCATGAATGATGCAGTGATATTGGGCTTCCTCTCCATGAATGATGCAGTGATATTGGGCTTCCTCTCCATGAATGATGCAGTGATATGACCTCTGGAAGACGTCCCTTCCTCTTTTCTACTCCCTCCAGTACAAGTTAGTTCAATGTGATCCATACCACAAGAGGGAGGGATCTCCTGGATCTGGGATCATTTCTCAGAAGCAATTATGTAATGCTGATATGTCTTATGCCAGGGGGTCTCCAACCTTGACCACTTTAAGACTTGTGGACTTCAACTCCCAGGATTCAAAGCAAAGCTGGCTGAGGAACTCTGGGAATTGAAGCCCACAAGTCTTGAAGTTGCCAAGGTTGGAGACCACTGTCTTATGCCATCGTTTGTCAGCCTTAACCACTGTAAGATACGTGGACTTCAACTCCCAGAATTCCCCAGCTAGCTTTGGTGGGAGTTGAAGTCAACACATCTTCAAGTTGATTAAATCACTATTTTATGCCAATGACTCTTTTCTACCTCGTTGCAATTGAATAAAGAATAGAAAAAGACCTATAAACATATGATATTGGTTTGGGGACAATGTTTTTGAGGACACAACATTAAATGTGTTTCCTGACATCACTGTATGACCCAGAAGTAGGATGACCGGAGGACTCAACCTTTTGGCTAGTGGCCTATTCTATTCTTTTTTCCTGTGGTTTTGTTTTATGGAGAGATATTTTACCAAATGGATGAAAAAAATATATTCTGCAGGGAGTGTAATATTTTGCTATCTAACATTTGGATGCATTGAAGTATTATAGTGATGGAGAACACAAATATACCATTTCCCGGAAGGCTTGGGGCCGTTGATCTCGTAATTGCGAGCTCAGGTCTGAATGATATGCTTGTATGTGATATTTTTTTAAAAAAACTGTTTTTAAATCTTTGACGAATGCTTCTAAATGTATTTTCTACGCCCTGTTGTAAGTCGCCCAGAGTCCTTTGGGGAGTTGGGCAGAATAGAAATACAACAAATTAAATCCATGTTCTTGATATTGAGAATTACAGCCTTCCATTGGAAATGAAGAATTTGTTTTGTTTTGGATTGGTGCAAGTAATAAATTCTACTTTTTTGATCCTGACCCTTTCCTTTACCCCAATTCTGATGTAATCTGGTCCTCTCTTCAGCTTCCTCCGCAGAACTGGGTTGAAGTCTGTAGAAGCAGCAAAGAAATGAGTGAGTAAACCTGACAAAGACAAGAGACACAAAACACTGGACCTAAATTGAGATGATAACGTCGTTCCTTTGTCCTAGTTGGGCAGGCATCCTCGCTCAAAGATAGAAAGCCAAAACAGTTGCAGACCGATAAGGACCACAACAAGTGGTGACCTTCATTCAGATCACACACGCAAACGCACACAGGATTAAAAGCACACAAAGTTTCACAAAGCCACTTTGACAGTACAGTATGCTTAATATTTACTTCCGGCTTAATGCTCCTCGCCCCGCAAATTATGTTACATTCGCTAGTTAGCACAAATTTCCCTCTCTTGTTTTGAATTCAAGGAGAAACTGTTCCAGGTCACGTTCAGACGTTCTCCTGAAGCCACCCAAAGAGGGTTTGGCTTTCCAGGGCTCTGTCCCCATCGGTAGTCTTCTCCAGAGCTTCGCAGTACTTCAGAACCGCCTGGAAAAGGTCCCCCACTCGCGTGCCTTTCTCCTGCAAGGTCTTTGAAAGCTAGAAGAGGGAAAAAAACAAATGGGGGACAATTAAGAAACCCAGCTGATTTTTGGCATTCCATATTTTATTTATTTACTTATTTATTATCTCTCCGAGACGGCCTTCTGCCACACGAATCCTAGTCATAGAGACAGTGACCGGTTAGGTCCCACAGAGCTGGCCTTCTCCAGGTCCTGTCGACGAAACAGTGTTGCCTGGCAGGACCCAGAGGAAGAGCCTTCTCTGTGGCGGCCCCGACCCTCTGGAATCAATTCCCCCCGGAGATTAGGATTGCCCCCACCCTCCTTGCCTCCTTTTGCAAACTCCTTAAAACCCACCTCTGTCGTCAGGCATGGGGAAATTGATTCCCTGGACCGTTTCGTTTTATGTATGGTTTGTGCTGGGGTTATATTGCACTCCGGGGCTTCAGGAAGCTTCCCTGAACCCTCCAAAGTGCAAAACAACAGCACAACGGGCAAACGGGAAGTGTGTTTTCTAAACTTCCGGTTTGTCTGTTGGGCTGTTTTTTTGCACTCCGGAGCTTCTGGGAAGTTTTCCTGAAGTGTCCACAGGGCAAAACGTCCTTCCCCAAGGCCGAAAATCAGCTGCCCAGCGCATGCCCTCCGATATGGCTCAGCATGCCACCTGTGGCACACCTTCACCATCACGGGTGTAGGGTCTCCTGTTTTGGGATGAGGGGGTTGGACTAGATGATCTACAAGGTCCCTTCCAACTCCGTTAATCTGTATCTAAGCTCGGAGAACGAAACTTCACTCTCATATATTTGGGTATCCTCAAAACCTGGTTTTCACTTCCTCAAACCTGGTTTTCAGAAAGATATCCCCAAGAGTTTCAATGACCATGATTTTTTGTTAAAAAAAAAATTGTGCTAAAAAAAAAAGATTCTGTGCACAAATCAATTAACTGGTAACAGTTCTGAATAAACTGGCAGACTTGGGGAAATTTGGGGGAAATTTTATGACTGGATAAAAAGTTAAGAGATATGTATGTACTAATAATTGGCTAATCTTGGGAAAAACTGAAACATGAGAATTTGATTTAAATTTGATTTAAATTTTAGAAGCTAGATAGAACTTTACTTTATTATAGAGTATGGGATGTATTATGAGATGTTTCTTTTCTTATAGATACATATAGAATTTTTATTAGTTATATGATATAGTATTAAAAATTTATATAAAAGCAATTTTATTGATGTTCACATTGATGTAATGCAACTTTTTATATTAAGAGGGAGAAAAAAATATTTATTTAGAGCTTTAAGAATTGATAATGTCGTATACAATTCATAGAATTTTTTAGATGAAGAGAGATAAGAGCCTCCACTGAGTGAGTAACAAGAAAATAAAAGTTTTATATACGATTGATTGTAAGCAATGTTGTTGTGTTTGTAACTGTATATTGTTTTATTTTATGCTGGAGAAAATAATTTTTTTTATACCAAATAAACTGGCATTTGACAATTGTTCGGATGAATATGAAAATATCTCTCTTTCCATCCTTCCATGACATAAAGTGTGGTTTCTTTGGTGAGTTTACTTTATTTTCAGTGGAAACCACTGACTCCAAAGTGGCACATTTAAGGAAGCGTAAAGATCCACAAGGCAAAAAATCAAACTTTCCAACGACAAGCCAAAGTTGTGAAGTTCAAACGCTTTCCTGCTCAGAGGCTGTGAAGTAGTTTGAATAAAAACACATGTGAGGGATACACAGTAAATCCACAGTCACTGAATTTAAACATGCCTGGGATAAACATAGATCCATCCTAAGATAAAATACAGGAGATAGTATAAGGGCAGACTAGATGGACCACGAGGTCTTTTTCTGCCATCAATCTTCTGTTTCTATGTTTCTATGTAATGCTGTAATGCAAATATATAAACTTTTTTTTCTTTTCTTTTCTTTTTTGTAAATATGTATACAGTGTTCCCTCGATTTTCGCGGGGGATGCGTTCCGAGACTGCCCGCGAAAGTTGAATTTCCGCGAAGTAGAGATGCGGAAGTAAATAGACTAATTTTGGCTATGAACAGTATCACAAGCCTTCCCTTAACACTTTAAACCCCTAAATTACAATTTCCCATTCCTTTAGATTATTACGCACCATGTTTATTTATTAAAGTTTATTTTTAAAAAAATTTATTAAAGGCGGACGAAAGTTTGGCGATGACATATGACGTCATCGGGCGAGAAAAATCGTGGTATAGGGGGGGAAACCGCGAAGTATTTTTGAATTAATATTTTTGAAAAACCGTGGTATAGACTTTTCGCGAAGTTCGAACCCGCGAAAATCGAGGGAACACTGTATTTTGTATTTTGTATGTTGTTTTGTTTTAAATTCAATAAAAATTATTTTCAAAAGCCAAAACAACATGAGATGCCACATTTCAGGTGTGGCCTTAGTAAAGCGTTATAAAGCTGTAATTTATAGTACGGCTTTATAAAACCTTAGAGCAGTGGTTCTCAACCTGGGGGTGGGGACCCCTTTGTGGGCCGAATCACCATTTCACAGGGGGCGCCTAAGACCATGGGAAAAGACAAATTTCCCATGGTGTTAGGAACTAAAGCTTCTATTCTGGCGCCTTGGAAATTTTACAATCCAACCAATCAGGCGTTTACAGTGTGGGGGTCCCTCTGACCTTCCTACCAATCAGTTTAAAGCTCTGTTGGGAGAATTGGCGCTAGACTTATGGTTGGGGGTCACCACAACATGAGTAATTGTATTAAGGGGTCGCGGCATTATTAAGGTTGAGAACCTTAATAATGGTTGAGAACAGAGAGGAGGGGATCACTTTATTCTCCAGGGCACCAGAGGGCCGGACGAGGAACAACGGCTGGAAGCTGACCAAGGAGAGATTCAACATGGAGATAAGGAGGAACTTCCTGACGGTCAGAGCGATCAACCAATGGAACAACCTACCAGCGGACGTTGTGAACTCTAACACCCCGAGTTTTCAGAGAGGGGCGGCATATAAATCCAATAAATAATAATAATAATAATAATAATAATAATAATAATAATAATAACAACAACAACAACAACAACAACAACAACAACAACACTCTGGACATTTTTAAGAGAAGATTGAACTGCCACTTGACTGGTGTACTATAGGGTTCCTGCTTGGGCAGGGGGTTGAACTCGATGGCCTTCATGGTCCCTTTCAACTCTAACAATAAATAAATAAAAAACCACTGCCTTAGAGATATCCAGAATTCTATTTAAATTCCAGGTCCCCCAAGTCAGTTTTCAGTCTTCTTTTATCCTTGACAATAGTTTTAAGAATGAGGGTTGCTCTCACCTTTTTTCTCCCTAAGGCTGAGAGAGGGCCTGTCCCAAGATCACCCAGAATTGCTTCACAATTCCACAAATGTTCCTCTGAGTCACCTACCAATTGGCCAACGTAATTTTACTTCGATGCAACTTTTTTTTAAAACAACTACATTTTATGTAACGGCTGCACCAGGCTCCGTAGAAATCCTTGAGGTTTCTAAAAGAGCGACTGCCCGAAGGATTAAACCGAAATGGCTTCTAATGAGTTGAGTTTTGAGCAGGTCATCCTGAGGGACAATCACATGGCTTAAATTGCAGACCAGGAGTTCATACAAATCAAGATGTGGTTATCCATAATTGAGGGTGAAATATGACCTGTACAAACAATCAAGTACCTGGAAAGGAAGGTTTTGTGTGTGTGTTTGTGTGTTTGTGTGTGTGTGTGTGTATAAGACCACAGAGCTTAGCTCACAATGAGGTCATTATCTTGCTTAGGGATAAACACAAAGAGAGGGTGATATTATAAAGCATTTTGCCATTCAAACGAAGAAAATTAAAGTGGATTCAAAGTCACATTTTTTAAACCGATGGGTAAAAACATCAGATAAGGGTCTTCATCTGGTCATCAGAATAACAGAACTGGAAGGGACCCTGGAGGTCTTCTAGTCCAACCTTCTGCTTAGGCAGGAAACCCTACACTACTTCACACAGATGGTTATCCAACATCTTCTTAAAAACGTCCAGTGTTGGAGTATTCACAACTTCTGGAGGCAAGCTGTTCCCCTGGTTAATTATTCTGACCGTCAGGAAATTTCTCTTTGGTTTTAAGTTGCTCCTCTCCTTGTTTAGTTTCCACCCATTGATTCTTGTCCTACCCTTAGGTGCTCTGTAGAATAGCTCAACTCCTTCTTCTTTGTGGCAACCCCTGAGATATTGGAAGACTGCTATCATGTCTCCCCTGGTCCTTCTTTTCATTAAATTAGCCATGCCCAATTCCTGCAACCGTTCTTCATATATTTTATCCTCCAGTCCCCTAATCATCTTTGTTGCTCTTCTCTGCACTCTTTGTAGATATTCATGTACCTGAATAATTTTAAATTATAACAATTTCATTTTTCCTGATATTTCCAAGCAGAGATTGGTAAAAAATACCAGATTAGGGTCTTCCCATGACCATCATCAAACCTTCAATTGTGCTTTTTTCCCTAGAGTTATGCAACAAGGCATGTTTGATCACCAAATATGCACAATCTATCATCTTCCCTTTCTGTTATGTTATATATCTATTTACACAAATGGAGGTAGAAATAACCAAAAGCATCTTTTCCTTTATAATAACCATTCTCTGTTCTTGATACTCTTAAATATCAAATATTTAAACAGGAGGGTAAGCTGTTAAACTACTGAAGTTTGCAGATGATACAACAGTGATCGGACTCATTCGAGACAATGATGAATCCGCATACAGACGGGAAGTTGAAAAACTATCCTTGTGGTGTGACCAGAACAATCTAGAACTGAACACACTCAAAACTGTAGAAATGGTGGTAGACTTTAGGAGAAACCCTTCCACCCTTCCACCTCTCACAATACTAGACAACATAGTATCAACAGTAGAGATCTTCAAATTTCTAGGTTCTATCATATCTCAAGACCTAAAATGGTCACCTAACATTAAAACCATCATCAAAAAAGCACAACAAAGAATGTTCTTTCTGCTCCAGCTCAGGAAGCTCAAACTGCCCAAGGAGCTGCTGATACAGTTCTACAGAGGAATCATTGAGTCTATAACTGTCTGGTTTGGTGCTGCAACCCAACAGGACCAACACAGACTTCAAAGGAGAATCAGAACTACAGAAAAAACATTTGCTGTCAACCTGCCTTCCATTGAGGACCTGTAGACTGCACAAGTCAAAAAGAGGGTGGGGAAAATATTGACTGACCCCTCACATCCTGGACACAAATTGTTTCAACTCCTACCCTCAAAACGTCGCTGCAGAGCACTGCACACCAAGACAACTAGACACAAGAACAGTTTTTTTCCGAACGCCATCACTCTACTAAACAAATAATTCCCTCAACACTGTCAGACTTTTTACTAAGTCTGCACTTCTATTTCTACTAGTTTTTCTCATCATTCCTATCACCCATTTCCTCCCACTTAGGACTGTATCACTGTAACTTGTTGCTTATATCCTAAGATTTTTATTAATATTGCTTCTTCATTGCTTATTTGACCCCTATGACAATCATTAAGTGTAAATGTATATCTTATTTTATGGATGCCGAGAGCATCTGCACCAAGACAAATTCCTTGTGTGTCCAATCACACTTGGCCAATAAAAAATTCTATTCTATTCTATTCTAAGCTGAGCTTCAGAGAGAGCCCACACTGAAAAGGCAACAGGAAAATTAAAGAATTAAGTGTAGTAGTTGTGAACAAAAACAGAAATAAACATGCAACAAAAATTGTTGACTTGAAGGTAGTCAACAGGAATAAGAATGCAATGAACTTGAAGGAAACATTCAAATGAACCAGGCTGTTTTTAGTGCAGGAGGCAAATTAGCCAGGCCACCACAGGTCGCCCAGAGGAAATTAGTGGAGAACCATTGTATAAAAATGCCTCCGGAAATGTATTATGACTGTTCAGTCTTTCTCACGAGACAAACCTGAGAAAACGGATTCTGAACGTTCATCACCTTGGCAAGCAGAAATATGAAACTGAAGGGGAATATCAGGATGAATTAAAAGACAAAAGGGGCCGGATGTTTGTGTTGTAGATTTGGGGGTCATTTTGAGATTCAGACTTAGCGCTGATGCCAACATGACTTGTCTATAGTTTTATATACATATTCCATCCAGGGGAAAATGTACTGGATGGAAAGAAAGAAAGAAAGAAAGAAAGAAAGAAAGAAGGAAGGAAGGAAGGAGGAGGAAGGAAGGAAGGAAGGAAGGAAGGAAGGAAGGAAGGAAGGAAGGAAGGAAGGAAGGAAGGAAGGAAGGAAGGAAGGAAGGAAGGAAGGAAGGAAGGAAGGAAGGAAGGAAGGAAGGAAGGAAGGAAGGAAGAAAGAAAGAAAGAAAGGAAGGGAAGTTGGTATTACTATCATAGAAACATAGAAGATTGACGGCAGAAAAAGACCTCCTGGTCCATCTAGTCTGCCCTAATACTATTTCTAGTATTTTATCTTAGGATGGATCTATGTTTATCCCAGGCATGTTTAAATTCAGTTACTGTGGATTTACCAACCACGTCTGCTGGAAGTTTGTGTCAAGAATCTACTACTCTTTCAGTAAAATAATATTTTCTCACGTTGCTTCTGATCTTTCCCTCAACTAACTTCAGATTGTGGCCCCTTGTTCTTGTGTTCACTTTCCTATTAAAAACACTTCCCTCCTGAACCTTATTTAACCCTTTTACATATTTAAATGTTTCGATTGTGTCCCCCCTTTCCCTTCTGTCCTCCAGACTATACAGATTGAGTTCATTAAGTCTTTCCTGATACGTTTTATGCTTAAGACCTTTCACCATTCTTGTAGCCCGTCTTTGGACCCGTTCAATTTTGTCAATATCTTTTTGTAGGTGAGGTCTCCAGAACTGAACACAGTATTCCAAATGTGGTCTCACCAGCGCTCTATATAAGGGGATCACAATCTCCCTCTTCCTGCTTGTTATACCTCTAGCTATGCAGCCAAGCATCCTACTTGCTTTTCCTACCGCCTGACCACACTGCTCACCCATTTTGAAACTGTCAGAAATCACTACCCCTAAATCCTTTTCTTCTGAAGTTTTTGCTAACACAGAACTGCCAATACAATACTCAGATTGAGGATTCCTTTTCCCCAAGTGCATTATTTTACATTTGGAAACATTAAACTGCAGTTTCCATTGCTTTGACCACTTATTTAGTAAAGCTAAATAATTTGCCATATTACAGATGCCTCCAGGAATATCTACCCTATTGCACGCTTTAAAGCCATCGGCAAATAGGCAAACCTTCCCTACCAAACCTTTCCCTATGCCACTCACAAAGATATTAAAAAGAATAGGACCCAGAGCAGACCCTTGTGGCACAAATTTAGGCAAATCCTAGGAGATGACAGAAGATGCAGAGGGCTTGGTATGCTGTGGTCTATGTAGTCACAAAGAGTCAGACACGACCTAGGTCTTAAGTATAAAACGTATCAGGAAAGACTTAATGAACTCAATCTGTATAGTCTGGAGGACAGAAGGAAAAGGGGGGACATGATCGAAACATTTAAATATATTAAAGGGTTAAATAAGGTCCAGGAAGGAAGTGTTTTTAATAGGAAAGTGAACACAAGAACAAGGGGACACAATCTGAGGTTAGTTGGGGGAAAGATCAAAAGCAACATGAGAAAATATTATTTTACTGAAAGAGTAGTAGATCCTTGGAACAAACTTCCAGCAGACGTGGTAGATAAATCCACAGTAACTGAATTTAAACATGCCTGGGATAAACATATATCCATCCTAAGATAAAATACAGAAAATAGTATAAGGGCAGACTAGATGGACCATGGGGTCTTTTTCTGCCGTCAGACTTCTATGTTTCTATGTTTCTATGTTTCTAGTGACTAAACAACATAAACAGAGGCATAGAATCAAAACCACGTGAAGTAGTAGTAGTAGTACCGCTTTATAATAAGACCACATCTGGAATACTGGAGGCAATTTTGGTCCCCACGTTATCAAAAAAAGATGTTGAGACTTTGGAAAAAATTCAGAAAAGAGCCACTAAGACAATTCAAAGGCCTGGAGACTCAAAACATAGGAAGAACGGTTGCCATGGTCTGCGGGTCAAAGATTTTGGCATGATATTGTGATGGAATGACCACGATTTAAACTCTGTCGCCCTGGAACATACTACGGCAACATTAAAATGTGGTTCCAGCAAACTAGATATGAATGGGTTCCACCCTGATTTTTTCATCCAGAGAAGGGTTCCTTCAAGCGTTTGGAGGCTGAAGACCAAGTCCAAGTGGAATCACTGTAAGTTTGCACCGGGTTTGCATCTTTGCTACTCACAAGAACTAACTCCCCGGGTGTGTCCTCATGGAAACGCAGCTCGGGCACCTCTGCTTCCGAAGCACTCAGCCACTGGAGCGTCATTCTCAGCTGGGGATCCACCATGCATGGTCCAACGTCCACATTCACAATGACCAAGGCTCTGGAGGGTTTCCTCAACTCTAGGAGAAGACGAGGAAAAGGGGAAAAAATCAGTCTATCTGCCACACGTTTTAATCAACGGATAACGGAAAGCGTTTTGCTGCTAATGCGTGATAGGAGAAGTGGAAAAATAGGAAAAGTCAGAAACAGGTCAGGCATGTTTGTTAATTACACCAAATTATATAAAATGGTAAAATAAAGAAAAAATAAAGAAAATAAGGGACCTTTGCAAACTGGATGAAAGGGAAAGAGATTGGCAATTATAGTTCAATTTGAAGTACATTCAAAGTGCTGTATTTCTTTTATTTATAGTTCACATTTTAGAACTACCCATCTCTCTCTTTTCTTCTTCTTCTTCTTCTTCTTCTTCTCCTCCTCCTCCTCCTCCTCTCCTTTCTCTCTGCATCTCTCTCCTCTCTCTCCTCTCTCTCTCCTCTCTGTCCTTTGCTCTCTCTCTCCTCTTTCCTTCTTTTCTCTCTCCTCTCTCTCTGCATCTCTCTCCAATCTCTCTCTCCTCTCTCTCCATCTCTCTCTCCTCTCTGTCCTTCGCTCTCTCCTCTCTCTTCATCTCTCTCTCTCCTCTTTCCTTCTTCTCTCTCTCCTGTCTCTCTGCATCTCTCTCCCTCTCTCTCTCCTCTCTGTCCTTTGCTCTCTCTCTCCTCTTTCCTTCTTTTCTCTCTCCTCTCTCTCTGCATCTCTCTCCAATCTCTTTCTCTCCTCTCTCTCCATCTCTCTCTCCTCTCTGTCCTTCGCTCTCTCCTCTCTCTCCATCTCTCTCTCTCCTCTTTCCTTCTCTCTCTCCTGTCTCTCTGCATCTCTCTCCAATCTCTCTCTTTCTCTCCTTCACTCTCTCCTCTCTCTCTGCATCTCTCTCCACTCTCTCTCTTTCTCTCCTCTCTCTCCATCTCTCTCTCCTCTCTGTCCTTCGCTCTCTCCTCTCTCTTCATCTCTCTCTCTCCTCTTTCCTTCTTATCTCTCTCCTCTCTCTCTGCATCTCTCTCCCCTCTCTCTTTCTCTCCTTCACTCTCTCCTCTCTCTCCATCTCTCTCCTCTCTGTCCTTCACTCTCTCCTCTTTCCTTCGCTCTCTCTCTGTCCTTCTCTCTGTTCTTCTCTCTCTCTCCATCTCTCTCCTCTCTCTCTCTCTCTCTTTCTCTCCTCTCTCTCCATCTCTCTCTCCTCTGTCCTTCGCTCTCTCCTCTCTCTTCATCTCTCTCTCTCCTCTTTCCTTCTTCTCTCTCTCCTCTCTCTCTGCATCTCTCTCCCTCTCTCTCTTTCTCTCCTTCACTCTCTCCTCTCTCTCCATCTCTCTCCTCTCTGTCCTTCACTCTCTCCTCTTTCCTTCGCTCTCTCTCTGTCCTTCTCTCTGTTCTTCTCTCTCTCTCCATCTCTCTCCTCTCTCTCTCTCTCTCTCTCCTCTCTCTCTCTCCTCTCTCTTTGGAGAATAGTCAACCTATTCTCCAAAGCACCTAAGGGTAGAACAAGAAGCAATGGGTGGAGGCTGAACAAGGAGAGAAGCAATTTACAACTAAGGAGAAATTTCCTGACAGAACAATTGATCCATGGAACTGCCTGCCTCCAGAAGTTGTGAATACTCCAACACTACAAGTTTTTAAGAAGATGTTGGATAACCTTCTGTCTGGAGGAGCGTAGGGAAGAGTGGCGCGTCAGGAAACGAACCAGTAGCGACTTAAGCCAGAACCCATCTCTGATCCGCATCCACTCCTCTTTGAACTTACCTTCCATGGAATCTTTAAGCTGTTCCTCCTTGTCTTCTGACCCGTCACTAGGAAAAAGAAGGGAGACCCATGAGAACCAGCGAGCATATTCATCTGTTTGGTGATGCGCAGGCCGAGACAAACATTTAGAAAAGAAAAGCGTGAACCGACAAAAGTTGTAAGACATTATGGTGAAAAACAAAATCCTTGCTTCTCACACCGTTCCCTGCTTCGTTTGCAAATTTCCTGGTTAAATAATTAAAGTGCCTCTTTAAAAGAAAAAAAGGATACATATCAAATGATTGGAAGAGGAAAGTACAGGTAGTCCTTGACTTACAAGTTATGCATGGTATGTTTGTGTGTATGTTTGGTTTTATAATAGGGGTTTTAGTTGTTTTTTATTATTGGATTGTAAATGTTGTTTTTATTATTGTTGTTAGCTGCCCCGAGTCTACGGAGAGGGGCGGCATACAAATCCAATAAATTATTATTATTATTATTATTATTATTATTATTATTATTATTATTATTATTATTATTATGACGGTCTGTTTAGTGACCATTCCAAGTTACATCATCACTAAACAGCAGTGGCTTATGAATGCTTTTCATAGCTACAACTTTCACGTTGGTGGGATCAAAATTCAGACGCTTGGCAATTGCTTCGTACTTATCACCACTGCTGTGTCCACGTGGGCCATATGATCCACTTTTTGTGACTTTCAGGGAGGGGAGACAGATTCCCTTAACAACCGGGTTGCTAACTTACCAACCGCAGCGATTCAACAACCGAGACCAGAAAGTTCACCAAAACGAGACGAAACTTGCCTTAAAGAATCGTCTCGCTTCACAACAAAAACTGAGTCGAGGACGACCTGTACCGCTTCAAATGTCCACGCGACGTTTCCAAAGGAGCGAGCAGAACGATCAGGAATTCGGTTTTAAAGAAATAATAATAATAAATCAGAAATCTTGCATGAAGCTTATTCTTTAGCAAGGGGGTAGGAACAAGCAAGTTGGACATGCACACAACACCGATCGGATGTTTGTTGCAATCACACCATCACACCATCAAATGGAGCCCGCTCTGTATGGAGTTGGTTAAAAGGAACAGCCCGATTGTTAAGAAGTGAGAAGCACAACGACAGACAGTCGCCAGATTTAGATGCACCAGATTTGTTGGGTCTTGGAAGAAATTAATCGCGGCCATGCATGAAAACACAAGGAGGGGCTTTGTCCAGTCTTGGTTTGACCAACCTGTCGGATGTCGAAAAAGACAAATTCTCCTGATACAAATCTCCTTCTAAACCAAGACTGCTCCAGCTACTGCTGTTACCATTACTGCCAGGAGAAAGAAAAGAAAAGGGCTGAGCTACGAAAAAAAATCAAGAGTTAGCACCAACTGGAAAATCCTAGGGACAGTTGTGGTTAGCTCTGGCCCAGCTCCTGCCCCAAGGACTGTGGATGTGGGGGAGACATCCACATGCTGCAGGCCTGTTTTGCCCCTGGTGGGATCTGCTGATGAAGGCTCCTCTGACCAAGAAGACATGAGTGACAGGGAGGAGGAGAGTGGGGCAGACAGCTCAGAAGGAGATCAATTCTCTAGCTCCTCCTTGGATTCAGAACAAGAGTTAATGATACAGCCACGCATGCGGAGAGCAATGCATACGCAGCAACAACTGAGAGATTATTATCACAGAAAATGAGGCCACCTGTGGTTGGGTGGGGCTGGGGTCATTAGTGAGGCTGCTATAAATAGCAACCTGTGGGTTTGGCCATTGTGGAGGATTATCTGATCCTTGTGTTTAGTGACTGCTTTACTGACTTTGACCTTTTGTGTGCTGATTTTTCCCTGCTTTGAAACTAAACCAGAGCAAAGTGTGTTTCACTTTGTGAAAGAAGAAGGACTGTGAATTGCCTCACAGCTGCAAGCTAAGTATCACAGAACTGATAAGGGACTTGTACCAATTACCAGTTTGTTTGGAGACCAGTGCTCTTTGCTATACCAAAAGAGGGCTTGGTTTAAGTGACTTTTCATTATAAAGAACATTGTTTTGAATTTTCAAATGTGTGTGTGTCTGAAATTTGTGCCTGTGAATTTTTGGGAGGAGTCTACCAGAGAGCCCGACAGAACAGGGACTAGGGCAGGAATAGGCAAAGTTGGCTCTTCTATGACATGTGGACTTCAACTCCCAGAATTCCTGAGCTACCATGATTGGCTCAAGAATTCTGGGAGTTGAAGTCCACAAGTCATAGAAGAGCCAACTTCGCCTATCCCTGAACTAGGGGATTGTCTTCGATCAGTGATGGTGAACCTTTTCTGGGGGTTCGGGGGCCAAAAGGAGGTGTGTGCATGTGCTACCATACGTGCCCACAACCATTCCCTCCCCCCATGTATGCACACACACACACGCTGTTCCTGGCGCATGCGCACTATCTCCCCTGTCCACCTCCACGCATGCGCATAGGCCTCACTGAAGCCTGGGACGGTGAAAAACAGCCAAACCAGAAGTTTGGGGAAATGGACTTCCGGTTTGCTGTTGTGATGTTTTTTGCACTCCGGAAGGTTCAGGGAAGGTTCCTGAAGCCCCGGAGTGCGAAAAAAAGCATGATGGGCAAACCGGAAGTCTGTTTTTCTAAACTTCCGTTTTGCCTGTTGGGCGGTTTTTCACACTCCTGAGCTTTTACGGAAGCTTCCTGAAGCTCCAGACGGCGAAAAACAACACAATTGGCAAAGAGCCGGAGTGGCACAGCAGGTAGAGTGCTGTACTGCAGGCCACTGAAGCTGACTGTAGATCTGAAGCTCAGCGGTTCAGATCTCACCACCGGCTCAAGGTTGACTCAGCCTTCAATCCGTCCGAGGTGGGTCAAATGAGGACACGGATTGTGGGGGCAATAGGCTGGCTCTGTGAAAAGTGCTATTGCTAACATGTTGTAAGCCGCCCTGAGTCTAAGGAGAAGGGCGGCATAAAAATTGAATGAATGAATGAATGAATGAATGAATGAATGAATGAATGAATGAATGAATGAATGAATGAATGAATGAATGAATAAACCAGAAGTCCATTTTTCTAAACTTCCGGTTTGCCCGTTAGGCAATTTTTCACACACCTGAGCGTTCAGGGAAGCTTCCTGAAGCCCCAGAGTGTGAAAAACAGCACCATGGGCAAACCGGAAGTCCGTTTTTCCAAATTTCCGTTGGCCGTTTTTTCACACTCCTGAGCCTTCAGGGAAGCTTCCTGAAGCCCCAGAGTGCAAAAAACAACACAATTGGCAAACCATAGTCCGTTTCTCTAAACTTCCGGTTTGGCCTTCCAAATCTCACACCCACAAACACACACACACGCCGCTGGGAGTGCACCAGGAGTGCCGGCGATGGGCAGCCCTTCCCTGAATCAAATCCTTCTACCTTTAAAAAAACACCAAGCTAAAGTCTGTTAAAAGTCAACCCTGGACCTTAACGGTGTAAGTAGGGTTGGTCAAGCCACGTCACCAAAACCGTTCATTAAACATTTGTTCTGGAGAAGTTCAGTCCCTAAGATTGATGAGACGTCACCTGTCAGAATTAGAAATAGATTTTAATTACCTATCACTGAGGTGGAGAAAGCTGCTGCTCTCGTCTGGATGCTCATCATCAAAACTCAAGTTTGACCAGCTGCCGGTGCTGTCATCTCCGGTTTGCTGGCTGACCACAGGTTCTGCAGAATCCAGTCCCTCTGTTTCCATGGCGCTAATATAAGCAAGTATGGTAGAATCACTATTTGTCATTGCACACACCTGATCTTCCTTCAGTGATGACCACACCTAGAACCACTCCAGAGGTCTCCTCAAATTCCAATGGCTGTTTCAGAAAGATGAAACAAGCATCGTGACTTTAGCCCACCCCTTATATCAGTGGTTCTCAACCTGGGGGTTGGGACCCTTTTGGGGGTCGAACGACCGTTTCACAGGGGTCACCTAAGACCACACAAAAAAAGACATATTCCCCCTGGTTTTAGGAACCAAAGCTTCTATTTTGGCACCTTGGAACATATTACATTCTGACCAATCAGGCGTTTACAGTGGGGGTGTCCCTCTGACCTTCCTGCCAATCAGCTTAAAGCTCTGTTGGGAGAATTGGCCCTAGACTTATGGTTGGGGGTCACCACAACATGAGGAACTGTATTAAGGGGTCGTGGCATTAGAAAGGTTGAGAACCACGGCCTTATATGTTCCTGAGTAATAAATCTTCTGAACTGCAATTCTAACGTACAATTCCTGATTCTTGGTGCCGGACATTAATCTAGCCAACTGGAGTTCAATAGTAAATTGCCGCCAGAATTCCGTAGCATTGAAGAGGGGTTGGACTTAAGACTGTTTGTGGGAATGTAAGGATTCTAGGCTGATTACTTATTTAACTCCGCCCCCACCAGCTCTGCCTCTTTTTCTCCTAATCTAGTCAACTCAAGTTCAGTATTAAATTGGCACCAGGTAAGGGTCAAAAGCATTCAAGAGGGGTTGGGCTTAGACCATTTTTGGGAACATAAGGATTCTAGGCCGATGACTTGTTTAACTCCTCCCTCCGCTCTCCTTCTCCTAATATAGTCAACTCTCAAGTTCAGTACTAAATTGCCGCCAGATAAGCATCAAGAGCATTCAAGAGAGTTTGGGCTGAGACCATTTTTGGGAACGTAATGATTCTAGGCCGATGACTTGTTTAACTCCTTCCCCTGGTCTCCTTCTTCTAATATTGTCAACTCAAGTTCAATATTAAATTGATGCCAGATCAGGGTCAATGGAATTCAAGAGGAGTTGGACTTAGACCATTTTGGGGAATGAAATGATTCTATGCCTATGACTTGTTTAACTTCTCCCACTGCTCTCCTTCTTCTAATATAGTCATATATATTATTGGCATAAAAGTCCAATTAATAAAATTAATAGTCAGCTCAAGTTCAATATTCCAGATCAGGGTCAACGGAATTCAAGAGGGGTGAGAACATGATTCTAGGCTGGTGACTCATTTAACTCTTTCCCCGCCACTCTCCTAACCTAGTCAATTCAAGTTCAACTCTAAATTGGAACCAGATGAGGGTTAACAGAATTCAAGAGGAGTTGGACTTTGACTGTTTATGGGAACGTAATGACTTTAGGCTGATGACTCATTTAATTCCGCCCCACTCCAACTCTGCCTGCTTCTTTCCTACAGGATATCTTCCTTGCCAAAAATCAACCTTACCTTATATTGATGGCTGGAGCAATATTTGTCATGCAAGAAGTCATAATTTCTGTGGTTAGACTTTCGGCAAAGCTGATTCCATCTTGACTGATTCCGCTATCTGCCGTCAAACTGGTTTTGCTCAGCTGCCTCCTCGCTCGGTCCAGCGTGGTGGTTGCAAGGTCTTCAGCAAATAGGACCTTCTCATCCATATCGACATGAATTTTAGGAATGTCCAAATGAAGCATGTGAGATTTAGGCAAGGTGATGCTTACACTTCCATCTGAAGACCGCCTAATGTTAGAAGGACGATCTTGTCCACTTAGAGGCAGGGATGAATCGCCCACGCAGATTTGATGTTCCTTCAAACTGCAGCGTTTGCAGGCAGCTATAGAAAATGGGATCATTTTTTCTTCGTAGGTTAACCTCTCTCCATTTCTCCAGCCTTCGGGGCCTCGCCGAGTAGCTGATCCTAAGCTCACTTCTAAAGTATCGTCTACGATCTTCTTCGCATATCGGTCTACGGCTTGTAAAAGGTACCCTTGGTAAGTGGAGTCACGCAAACTCTCCGTGCTGTGATACAGCTTTTGCTTACAACGGGAAGAAGACAGTCTTTGACTCCACATTGCTTTGAAATCTGTGACTTTATCGTCGCTCGACGGTTGGTACAAGCAAGAATCCGTTAAAGATTTGGGTAAGCTTGTTGCAGACACGAACGTCCTTCTGGCATCGGAGGTGATCGTACACGCGAGAGATTCTGAAAAGTCAAGCAACTTTGAACGTTCAGGCCCATGTAAGGGACATCTGCTCCTCCAAGGTTGCTTTGCGAGGTGAAGCATCAGACCATTTTTCTGATTCTTTTGCTCTGAGTCCTGGTTTGCTGCCTCGAACAGTTCAAATTTACCGTTGAGCTTCAAGCTCCTTTCTGGAGCGACTTTTCTACTGTGCTTCAGCCAGAGTTTCCTGGCGGCTTGCTGCACTCCAGACCTCACCGTTTTGTAAGCAAGCCTGCTGGCAAAATTATCCATGATGAGGTCGCTGTGGCCACCTTCCTGTTTCAAAACCCGAATGATGTGGTCGGTGTATTCATCCGTCACACTTTCGCAGCTCGGATATTTGGAGCTGAGACCCGAAGCTTCTGAATTCAGAGGCACAGGGAGGACGCAACCGTTGGCTTCTGTAGAACACGGCTTCGGTCTTTTGTCTTTGGGCCAACATTCGTGACGATTCCTTTTAAGGTGGAAGCAATCACCCTGACAATTAACATGACGGCGGCTCAGAAGTTTACAATGTCTTGAGCTGAGCTTTTTCTTGGCTTCTCGGATGACCCTCCCGGCCATTTCACCAGCGTAAATCCACAAAGCGTGCGTGTTTTTCCCCGGAACGTTAACAAATGTGGGATGCCCACCTATTCGGTCTTCCACGCTTACTTGAAGGTATCTCCTCTTCTCCATCTGAACAGCTTTGTCTTCTAAATGGGAAGCGGCCTGTTCGGTTGCCATAGAGATGATATGTGTAGCTAGATGATCTGCATAATCTATTGTCGGTCCCGAAGGGTGAAATTGCTCTAATAATGTTTTGGAACGTTCTTCAATATCCTTGCTTTCTACTTCTTCGGAGAGAGACCGCATCAATTTAAACATAAACTCTTCCTTTTCTAAGTTTTCACATTCTGGAGTGTATAGTCCATCTGTTTCCGGTATGTAAGGAGTCGAAGGGGGCGTAGCAGGTGCAAACTCCTTTGCTAATTCCCCTTTCAGCTTTTTGGTTAATTTCCTTAAATTCCACTCTGAGCTTGCCTGAGAAGGTATCAAAGGTGTGGAGGGTGGTGTTTCTGGGACCACGAGAAGATTTCGGTCTGTGACATTCAATTTATCTTCCAGCTGAAGTGTATCTTCGCACATGGACATCACGGAAGAGTTATTTATTTCCAAAACAGTCATTTCATGGCCCAACGCATAGCCTCCTGTGGCTTTACACATGCTCTGTTTTTCAAGTAAATTACTGATAGGTATCGCTGAACTGTCTTCCACATCTGGAACCTGCTCATTAGATTTGACAAATGTCGCTGCAGGAGAGACTGTTCTTGTGGATGGCTTGCAAGCCACCCGGTTCTTTCTTTCCGGAACTCCATCTTTAGACCCCAACGTCAAACATCGATTAGAAGCAGCGGTAGAGATGTGAAATTTCGATATGTTGTTTAAAGGCATCTGCTGCTGACCCACAATAACTGGGGTAGTCTTCGTTTTTTCTCCTTGTTTGGCCGTGCCCTGAGATTCCTTCGTATCGCTTCCCAACCCAACACAATAGGCTAATTTCTCACCCGTAGCCAAACACGCCGATTGCTTTTCGTCGACGGACTGTTTGACGATCCGTTTGGCCAAATAATTAGCAAACATATTCTTGCAGGAGTCTTTCCCGATGCACTGGAAACAGGGGGCATCTTTCATTTGTAGCACGCCCGCGTACGGCTCTGCTGATTGAGAAGCCCTGGAAGAAGTGACGGCTTCGTAGGCTTCCAATACGATCATATCGACCATCGTTCCAGAAAAGTTATCGATGCTCGATATGTCTGTACGTTTGCTGGCCTCGGGAGGGTTCGATGGATTGCGTTCATTGGCTGCCATGAAATCAGTGGTCAGGTAGATATTTCTAAGGGAGGACACTTTGCTTTGGTTCTTTTTGGTGGTACAACACATTTCTGGGGACCCTTTGTAGAAGGAGACCTTGGTCTCAGATGCCAGCGGAGTCTTGACTTTGGCTTCCTTCCATAAAATCTGATGGTGAGAAAGGATGCTTCCGGCTAAGGGCACCGGAATTGAACTTGCAATGCCCGTTGTGTAGAACAAAGCTCGATTAATGGTGTGTTCCTTTCTGAATTCCCAAACAGGGTTCAAGACTACTGGCGCTTTCTCACAAAGCTCAGAAGAACCATTGGAGGTGTGGGTTAAGTGCGCCTCCCTTTCCGCATTTACACACTCTACGTTGTCTACGGAAACGCTGATGGCAGCTTGCGACATGAAGCTCACGTCGACCTGCGATAACTCAATAAAAGCATCCTGGATGACAGATTCAGACAAGTCTTCTGCATAGGACCTCACAACATTATCGTTATAACAGAAGGAGCCCTGATGAGAGTCCGTGGGGGTCGGTGGGTGTGAAAATTGACAAACTTCCATTATCCCTTCGAATATCAACTCCTCGGCAAGGTTCGCTGCAAATTTGGTAACAGTGTTGGCAAACATTTGTTGCTTCACGGAGTACAGTTCTTTCAAAGCTCCGGTGACGGCTTCGCTCACCAAAAACTCTGCTAAGCCATTGATGGCTTTCTTTTTCAGCAAAAGAGCTTGCTGCCTCCCAACTTCATAGAAGGCCATCTGGAAGATTGAAGAAGTCAACCTAGCAGCCAACTGACACAAGGCATTGGTACATGAAGAAACACCCTTTTGGAGATCTTTAAACGCACTTCCAAAACTCGTTTCCACCAGCTCCGAAGCAAATTTCTGGATGTGATCTTTAATCACTCCCGGCTTTTGTCTGGATTTATCTTTCTTATGAAGTCCTTTTCTAGATATGTCTCTTTGGATTTTTGCCATCCGGTCTTTCTCTTCTTCCGGGACGATCCTACCCTGGCTGATAATCTCCCGTGTACATCTACACAACGAGGGTGGCTTAGCATTACACGCAGAACCCAGAATTTCAAAAGAAATATTATTTGCGAAATCCGAGTAGGTGTGGTAGACGATGTTGTGGTTCTGGCTGAAGGCTTCTCGGTTCATTCGACAGAGGCATTCCGTGGGGAAGCCGCTGCCCAGCGGGCTGAAAGCAGACGACCTGATTGGGCTGAACAAGGCTGTGTGATCGTCGGTTGGGTTTTTGATCAGGCGGGGAGAATCCGGGACGTCCAACAGATTGTTGAATGGAGATTCCGGTTTGCGAGGAGTTGGCTTCCTTACGTTGGCTGGAAGAACCGGGCGATCACACTTGAATTTTTGAGGATTCATTGACGTTGAGACGGAGCAGGGCTTCCGATATGAAACAATGCTTTTTTGCGACTTATGAGTTACGGTGTTGGGATCTCTAGGAGCTTTAGAGCTATTTTCCAAAGTTTGTTCGTGTTCATCGAATTGGTCAAAACTATCGAAAAACTCGCTGACTTCAGAGTCGGAGTCTTCCACCCCATCTTTCCCCACTGGTAGTTTCGGTAGCTGAAGCTTTGCCTTCAAACTTTTTTGATACCCTTCTTCATCCAGGAATATGACAGGGCTTGGACTAGAACAGTCCGACTCAGACGAATCAGCCGGAGAGGAAGAAAATAAGTTTTTTTGCAAAAAATTAGCACCGCGATCCGAAGAACTGTGGGACCTGAAAAAGCTTTTCTGTATCCAAGGATCAGAAACAGAAGTGGAGACTGAATTTCTTACAGAAGATGACAACTCTTCAAGTTCTAAGATGTTCACCAAGGAGATGGAGGACTTGACCGACGGCCTCCGATGCAGAGAATTGATGAAGGGCTTTGGATCATTCGATTTGAGAGGATGAGCAACGTTGGACTTTGGAGATGCCTCTTGACTCTTCTCAGGTTCTGTTCAAAAGGGTGTGGAAATAAAAAAAAATAAAGAGAAGGCATTTTTATTTACTATATGGATATCTAGGCCGCTTTTCTCCGTAGGCAGCTTACAAAACGAGAATAAATACAAAATGAAAAATGTAAGGAACCCAAACATTAAAACTCATCTAATCTAAAAACCCTAATTATTTAAAAAACAATCATCCACTTTTCATTCCATCACAATCTTACATGTGGCCAGAGCAAGATGCCAATGCTCAACAAAGTTGAGTTTTTAAAACCTTACCTTTAAAACCTTTAAAACCTTTTTGCAAGCTACCTTAGAGAAAGTCTCTCTATGTAGCTACTAAGACTTAACGCCAGCTGAATGACACATGAATCAGCATCAGTCAACTAGCAGAATTAGGAAACAATGCAAAAAGTTTTGGCCACTGGATTTATTTGTTGGAAGGGACCCTGTGGACCTCGTAGTCCAACCACCTGCTGGTGGAGGAGACCCTATTCCATCCCAGACATACGGCAGACCAGCCTCCTCTTGTAGGTCTCCAATGTTGGGACGTTCACAACCTCCGCAGGCAGGCCATTCCACCGGTTGATCGCTCTCACCGTCAGAAAGTTCTTCCTTATTTCTAGGTTGAATCTCTCCTTGGTCAGCTTCCATCCATTATTCCTTGTCTGGCCTTTGGGTGCTTTGGAAGACAGTGTGACCCCCTCCTCACTGTGGTAGCCCCTCAAGTATTTGAAGCAGAGGAAATATCCAGATGAAAAAATTAGCCTTTCATTAGGCTAATTAGCCGATTAGGTCCCACAGAGTTGGCCTTCTCCAGGTCCCGTCGACTAAACAATGTCGTCTGGCGGGACCCAGGGGAAGAGCCTTCTCTGTGGCGGCCCCGGCCCTCTGGAATCAACTCCCCCCAGAGATTCGAACGGCCCCCACCCTCCTCACCTTTCACAAAATGCTAAAGACTCACCTCTGTCGCCAGGCATGGGGGAATTAATGCCCCCCTTTTTTCTGATACCTGTATTATGATTAGTTGGATTGAGTGTGTATGATTGTGTAGTAGATGTTTTTTATGATAATGTATTTTAAATTAGTTTTTTAATTTTTTAATATTAGATTTGTACTTTATTTATTTGTTTGTTTGTTTGTTTGTTTGTTTGTTTGTTTATTTGATCTGTATGCCGCCCCTCTCCAAAGACTCGGGGCGGCTAACAACAATAAAAAAGACAATGTAGACAAATCTAATATTTATTATTTATTTATTTATTATTTAGATTTGTATGCCGCCCCTCTCCGCAGACTCGGGGCGGCTCACAACAAGTGAAAAAACAATCTACAACAAATCTAAATTACTGTTTAAAAATATTTAAAAGACCCCATATTCTAAACACACATACATACAAACATACCATTCATAAATTGTATCTGCCCGGGGGAGATGTTTCAGTTCCCGCATGCCTGACGACAGAGGTGGGTCTTAAGGAGTTTACGAAAGGCAAGGAGAGTAGGGCGGTTCTAATCTCCGGAGGGAGTTGATTCCAGGAGGCCGGGGCCGCCACAGAGAAGGCTCTTCCCCTGGGGCCAGCCAACCGACATTGTTTAGTTGACGGGACCTGGAGAAGGCCCACTCTGTGGGACCTAATCGGTCGCTGGGATTCGTGCGGCAGCAGGCGGTCTTGGAGATATTCTGGTCCAGTGCCATGAAGGGCTTTAAAGGTCATAACCAACACTTTGAATTGTGACCGGAAGTTGATCGGCAACCAATGCAGACTGCGGAGTGTTGGTGTGACATGGGCATACCTAGGGAAGCCCATGACTGCTCTCGCAGCTGCATTCTGCACGATCTGAAGTTTCCAAACACTTTTCAAAGGTAGCCCCATGTAGAGAGCATTACAGTAGTCGAACCTCGAGGTGATGAGCGCATGAGTGACTGTGAGTAATGAGTCCCGGTCCAGATAGGGCCGCAACTGGTGCACCAGGCGAACCTGGGCCAACGCCCCCCTCGCCACAGCTGAAAGATGGTCCTCTAATGTGAGCTGTGGATCGAGGAGGACGCCCAAGTTGCGGACCCTCTCCGAGGGGGTCAATAATTCCCCCCCCAGGGTAATGGAAGGACAGATGGAATTGTCCTTGGGAGGCAAAACCCACAGCCACTCCGTCTTATCCAGGTTGAGTTTGAGTCTGTTGACACCCATCCAGGCCCCAACAGCCTCCAGACACCGGCACATCACTTCCACCGCTTCGTTGACTGGACATGGGGTGGAGATGTAAAGCTGGGTATCATCAGCGTACTGATGATACCTCACCCCATGCCCTTGGATGATCTCACCCAGCGGTTTCATGTAGATATTAAATAGCAGGGGGGAGAGGACTGACCCCTGAGGCACCCCACAAGGGAGAGACCTCGGAGTCGACCTCTGGCCCCCCACTAACACCGACTGCGACCGACCGGAGAGATAGGAGGAGAACCACTGGAGAACAGTGCCTCCCACCCCCAACCCCTCCAGCCGGTGCAGAAGGATACCATGGTCGATGGTATCTAAAGCCGCTGAGAGGTCAAGAAGCACCAGGACAGAGGATAAACCCCTGTCTCGGGCCCACCAGAGATCATCCATCAACGCGACCAAAGCAGTTTCCGTGCTGTAACCGGGCCTGAAACCCGACTGCTGGGGACCTAGATAATCGGCTTCTTCCAAGGACCGTTGAAGCTGGAGTTCCACCACCTTCTCGACAACCTTCCCCATAAAGGGAAGGTTGGAGACTGGCCGGTAGTTATTAAGTACGGCTGGGTCCAGGGAAGGCTTCTTGAGGAGGGGGCGCACAAGCGCCTCTTTATAGGATGATGGAAAGGATCCCTCCCCAAGGAAGCATTGATAATCTCCTGGACCCAGCTCCGTGTCACCTCCCTGCCGGCCGAGACCAGCCAGGAGGGACACGGATCCAGTAAACATGTGGCGGAACTCACAGCTCCAATGGCCTTGTCCACTTCATCAGGTGTCACCAGATCAAACTCTTCCCAGACAGGTGGATAAGTACGGGCCCCAGTCACCTCGACTGACTCGTTGTCAGCCGACTCTGTTTTCCAATTGGAGTCGAGGTCCGCCCGAATCTGAGCGATTTTATCAGCGAAAAACGTGTTAAAGTCCTCGGCACTACTCTGTAAGGGCTCCCCAGCTCCCCCCTGGTTAAGAAGGGAGCGGGTCACCCTAAACAGAGCGGCCGGGCGGGATTCCACTGATGCAATCAAGGCGGCATGATACGCGCATCTTGCCGCCTTGAGCGCCACTTTGTAAGTCTTAATAAAAGCTCTTACAACTGTTCGATCGGATTCAGACTTGCTCTTCCTCCATCGCTTCTCTAGACGTCTCTTCTGGTGTTTCAACTCCCGGAGCTCCTCGTTGAACCATGGGGCTCTACGGGGTCTAGCGCCACGGAGAGGTCGCAAAGGCGCAATCCGGTCGAGAGCCTCCGCAGCAGCCGTATTCCAGGCCTCCGCAAGAGACTCCGCCGAACTGTGGATGAGTGCCTCTGGAATAACCCCAAGCGCCGTCTGAAAGCCCTCTGGATCCATCAGGCGTCTGGGGCGGAACATCTTCATTGGTTCCGCCTCCCTGCGGGGAAGGATTGGAGCCAGGAAGTCAAGCCGTAGTAGAAAATGGTCTGACCATGACAAAGGCAATATTTCTAAGCCCCTTAGTCTCAGACCATTACTCAATTGCTCAGAGAGGAATACCACGTCGGGCGCGTGCCCTCCCTCGTGAGTCGGACCCTGTATTACTTGAGTCAGGTCAATGGCTGTCATGGTGGCCATGAACTCCTGTGCCAGTCCAGAGGCTTCGCCGAGTGACGGCAGGTTGAAGTCCCCCAAGACAATAAGTCTGGGGAACTCCACCGCCAACCCGGCTACCTCCTCGAGCAGCACAGGCAGGGCTTTTCACACGCAGCTGGGAGGCAGGTACGTGAGAAACAAGCCCACCTGAACCCCTAAGTCCAGCTTCATCAAGAGAGATTCGCAACCCGCAATCTCTGGAGCAATGAGTCCACGTAGGCAAAGGCTCTCCCTGGCTATAATAGCCACTCCTTCCCCCCTTCCCTGGGGTCGAGGTTGATGCCATATCTGAAACCCAGCTGGGCAAATTTCAGAGAGAGGAACTCCTCCCTCTGGGCCCAGCCAGGTTTCAGTAATATATGCCAGGTCGGCCTCCTCATACAGGATTAGATCCCGGATGAGGAGAGCTTTATTTACCACCGACCTGGCATTAAGCAGCAGCTTAATAATAATAATCTAAAAAAAAATAATCTAAAAAACCCCAATTTAAAAAACCACTCATACATACAAGCATACCATGTATAAATTCTATAAGCCTAGGGGGAAGGGAAAAATTTTCGATTCCCCTATGCCTGACGACAGAGGTGGGTTTTAAGGAGCTTGCGAAAGGCAAGGAGGGTGGGGGCAACTCTGATATCTGGGGGGAGCTGGTTCCAGAGGGTCGGGGCCACCACAGAGAAGGCTCTTCTCCTGGGTCCCGCCAAACGACATTGTTTAGTCGATGGGACCCGGAGAAGGCCAACTCCGTGGGATCTAACCGGTCGCTGGGATTCGTGTGGCAGAAAGCGGTCCCGGAGATATTCTGGTCCGATGCCATGAAGGGCTTTATAGGTCATAACCAACACTTTGAATTGTGACCGGAAATTGCTCAGCAACCAACGCAGACTTTGTATTGTCGTTATGTTGTGAGCCGCCCCGAGTCTTCGGAGAGGGGCGGCATACAAATCTAATAAATTATTATTAAATTATTAATTATTGTTATTGGAGGAAGTGAATTTGGTGTTATATACCCGAAACAAAAAGATTTAATCTTTTTTTTAAGTCTGGAGGCTAAAACATACAAAGAACAGTTGCAGGAATTGAATATGTCTGGTTTAAGGCATAAGAAATAAAACAGAATATTAATGGTTAGAGCAGTCAAAGATGATTTTAGAGCAACAGCCTGTGAACATAGGTTGGGACACTCAGGAAAGCATTAGAGGGTTGGAGAGGAAGTAGAAAGGAAGGGAGTGGAGGAGAGAGAGATAAAGAGAAAGAAAAAATGAAAGAGGGAGAGAGAGGTTTAGGAGGAGTGAAGGGAAAGTAGCTAAGAGGAGGAGAGGGTAGAAAAGGAAGGGGATTGAAAGGAAAGAATGGTTAAAGGGGCAGGCAATGTTTATTTTTTTTTAATTCTTAAAAATGAAATATGAGTTTATGGATGATGGATAAAATGCACAATTATGAACTCTGTAAGACATATGTAACAGTGGAAGATATAAACATGTTGAATTTGTATATAAGAAGGTGGAGAAATTTTTTTTTAAAAAAATGGGGTGGGGGAACTATTTGAAGACTGCTATCCCTAGACCTCCAGTAGACCAGTGTTTCCCAACCTTGGCAACTTGAAGATATTTGGACTTCAACTCCCAGAATTCCCCAGCCAGCGAACGAAACTGCCATGTTCACTTAACAGCAAGTTCTAATAGGCTCAAGAGGACAATTTAAAATAAATGCCTGTACAATTACATCGTTAGCAATCAATATGTTCGCGAGGATTAGGGGACTGGAGGCTAAAACATACAAAGAACGGTGGGCAGGAATTGAATATGTCTGGTTTAATGAAAAGGAGGACTAGGAGTGATATGATAGCATTCACCCAATATTTTGGAGGGTTGTCACTAAGAAGAGGTTGTCAAGCTATTCATCAGAGCAGGACCAGAAGCAACGGATATAGAAGCCACTGATGGAAATTAATTAAGCAGAAAATCAAATTGGAATTAAGGAGGATTTCCCCAACAGTGAGAACAATTAATCGGTGGAAAAGCTTGTCTTCAGACGTTGTGGGTGCTCCAACACTGGAGGTTTTTAAGAAGAGATTGGACAACCCTTGTCTGAAACGGTATAGAGCCTCTTACCCGATGGTG
>NC_091953.1:136629318-136641818 GCF_031021105.1 Erythrolamprus reginae | reverse complement strand
GAAGTTCGGAAAAATGCACTTCCGGTTTGTCATTGTGCTGTTTTTTGGCACTCTGGTGCTGCAGGAAATTTCCCTGAACCCTCCGGAGTGCAAAAATAAGCACAACGGGTTTTCTGTCGGGCTCTCTGGTAGAATCCTCCCGAAAATTCACAGGTACAAAGTTCAGACACACACACGTTTGAAAATTCAAAACAATGTTCTTTATAATGAAAATTCACTTAACCTAAGCCCTCTTTTGGTATAGCCAAGAGCCCTCGTCTCCTGGTAATTTGTACAAGCCCCTTATCAGTTCTGTGATACTTAGCTTGCAGCTGTGAGGCAATTCACAGTCCTTTTTCTTTCACAAAGTGACACACACTTTGCTCTGGTTTAGTTTCAAAGCAGGGAAAAATCAGCACACAAAGGTCAAAGTCAGTAAAGCAGTCACGAAACACAACGATCAGATAATCCTCCACAATGGCCAAACCCACAGGCTGCTATTTATAGCATCCTCACTAATGACCCCAGCCCCACCCAACCACAGGTGGCCTCATTTTCTTTGATAATAATCTCTCAGTTGTTGCTGCCTATGCATCACTCTCCGCATGCGTGGCTGCATCATTAACTCTTGTTCCGAATCCAAGGAGGAGCTAGATAATTGATCTCCTTCTGAGCTGTCTGCCCCACTCTCCTCCTCCCTGTCACTCATGTCTTCTTGGTCAGAGTAGCCTTCATCAACAGATTCCACAGGGGGGGCAAAACAGGCCTGAGGCATGTGGATGTCTCCCCCACATCCACAGTCCTTGGGGCAGGAGCTGGGACAGAGCTAACCACAACACCGGGAAAACCGGAAGTTTGGAAAAATACTCCTGTATTGTTTTAAAAATTCAATATTTTTTTTTTTTTAAAAAATTATTATAATTGCTGTTTCCAGCAAAGGCCAGATGAGGCTATCCAAGGATATTTGAGACAAGAACTCACGGAAAATAAGAAAAACTATTCCTGTTCAACCCAGAAAAAAGGAAAATCAAGTGTGGTTGAGGTTGCGTTATGGCCAAATTGTTTCCAAATCTCCAGAGAGGAAATACAGTGATCCCTCTATTATCGCGAGGGTTCCGTTCCAAGACCCCTCACGATAATCGATTTTTCGCGATGTAGGGTTGCGGAAGTAAAAACACCATCTGCGCATGCGCGCCCTTTTTTCTATGGCCGCGCATGCGTAGATGGTGGAGTTTGCGTTCCCCGCCGCCCACGCAAAGGGGAAACCCCGATTCGGCTCCTCGCTGCTGCTGCGCTACCGAGCAGATCAGCTGCTGGCGGCCAAAGGAACCTTCCCTGGGTCTTCCCGGCCGCCCACGCAAAGGGGAAACCCCGGTTCCTCGCTGATGCCCGCCGCTCGCCCGCCCGCCAGCAAGAGGGGGAAGACCCAGGGAAGGTTCCTTTGGCCGCCCAGCAGCTGATCTGCTCGGCGCAGCAGCAGCAAGCAGACGAAGATCGGGGTTTCCCAGCCGCCCACGCAAAGGGGAAACCCCGGCTCCTCGCTGATGCCCCCACCCGCCGCCCGCCAGCAAGAGGGGGAGAGATAGAGAAAGAGAGAGAAGGAAAGAAAGAGATGAGAGAGGGAGGAAGAGAGTGTGAGAGAGGAAGAAGCAAGATAGAGAAAGAGAGAGAGAAAGAAAGATGAGAAAGGAAGGAAGAGAGTGACGTCATCGGGTGGAAAAATCGTGATATAGCGTTTCGCGAAGATCGAGATCGCGAAACTCGAGGGATCACTGTATCTCATTGTCTCTGAATGGACTTGGTCAAGTCATGGACTCCCAAATTTCTTTTTCAAGGCTGACTTAAGGACTTAAGTGGGGTTTATTAAACCTTACATAGAAGCTGTTTTGCCAAACTGTCTGAAACGTTCTTTCCTTAACCAAGTAAAGAAAAAAAAACCTTTTATCGTGAACCATCAAATAAATAGCTCAGCCAAACGAATATTATGAAGACCCAGGTTTTACCTTTCTCACTGGTCCTCTAGGATTCTTCTGACAGCTTTGGATCCTGATGGGATTGTCCATGTCGTTCTAATGTTTATTTTCACGGGTGTATTCAAGGATCTCTAAAACAAAAACAGGTTGTGCCATTTTATTAACCCACCACTGACTACAAAGTACAATTTCAAGTTAATAAAAAAAGGAGGATGGGGAGGAAGAGCGAGAAGAAGAAGAGGTAGAGGAAAGAGGAAGGGAGGAAAGAGATGAGGAGGAGGAGGGAGAAGAGGAAGAGGAGGGAGAAGAAGAGATAGAGGCAGGAGGAAGGAGGAGAAAGAAAAGGAGGAGGAGGAGGAGGAGAGGAAGAGGAAGGAGCGGAGAAGATGAAGGAGAAGAAGAGGAGGAGGAGGAGGAGGATAGGTGGAGAAGAAAGGAGGAGGACGAGGGGGAGAAGAGATAGAGGAAGAAGAAAGAGCGGAGAAGGAGAAGGAGAAGAGGAGGAGGTAGAGGAAGGAGGAGGAAGAGAAGGAGAAGAGGTAGAGGAAGGAGAAAAAGCAGAGAAGGGGAAGGGGAAGAAGAGGAGGAGGAGGAGGGAGAAGAGGAGGAGGAGGAGGGAGAAGAGGAGGAGGAAGGAGAAGATGAGGTGGAGGAAGAAGGAAGGAGGAAGAGGGGGAAGAGGAGGGACAAGAAGAAGAGGCAGAGAAAGGAGGAAGGGGGAAGGGAAAGAAGAGGAGGAGGGAGAAGAAGTGATAGAGGAAGAAAAAAGGAGGAAGGAGGAGGAGAAATCAATAGCACAAGTTAAGAGTTGGGACCAAGAAGCCCTCTGAAATCCCACCAAGTAAAAATTATTAAGGAAGAGAAAAAATGAACTCACCTGAGATTCTACTTTGATGATGTCTCTGAGTTTTTTCTTCTGTTCAAGATAACATCTCAAGATCTTCAGCGGCAAAGCCAAAACAGCCAATCACGCTTATTACCCAAACGCAAATGCTTGGTGGCCATCAACACCCTAGGGCCTCTCCTTGACGAAGGTCCATGCTGCGTCGTGTCTTCTTCTCTGCTTTAGCAGGAGATGGGATTTCCCTTTGCCATTTTTCTCCATGAGAGCCTTCGAGGCCTTCTACACGCTACATGCTGCAATCTTGAAAAGAAGAAACAAACATGTTGGAGAAAACCATAAATGATTTTTTTATTTTGATGCGTTTTTCATTGTTTTTTTTTATATTGTTTTAAAATTGTTGTACATTTCCCAGAGTCCTGAAGGAGTTGGGTGGCCTATAAATTTAAATAATAAGTCAACAAATCAATAAATCAAATCAACAAATCAATATCAGTTAATCAGTAAATCAATAAATTAATTATTCCCAAGAAAATATGACTTTGTGAGGCCAAACATTATTCAACAGGGAACACTTCTCCCCCTCTATTCATTGTTCCGCCAAGAATGAACGTATGGTAGCTACCAGAACAGCGATGGTGGACTGTTTTTTTGGTGTGAACCCCCACGTGTGCCCACACCCGTCCCACCCCCTCATATGCATGTGCACACCCACGCACTGCCCCTTTACTTGTGTGCAAACCAACCAACCCCCCTTTCATCCTCGCACATGCGCACAGGCCTCACTGAAATCTGGGACAGTAAAACAACGGCCAAAACGGAAGTTTCGAAAAACGGACTTCCGGTTTGCCTGTTGTGCTACCTACAGGGTACGTTCCAAAATTAATGCAATTATTTTTTAAAAAAAGTAATTTATTGAACAGATTTGCACAAACACTTAAAATTCTTCAAAGTTCTGTCCTTGGGCCTCTACACATTTTTTCCAGCGACTCTGCCATGACCAGTACGCGCCCTGGAAGGCATCTTCGGGGACCTCTCACAAGGTCTTCGTCACAGCTGATTGGATCTCTTCTATGGACGAAAAATGGGTTCCTTTCAGGGCTGCCGTAATCCGAGGGAACAAAAAGAAGTCTGCTGGAGAGATGTCAGGACTATGGGGGGGGGGGGGGCAGCATTGGCACCTGGTGTTTGGCCAGGAACCCGCGGACTCGTAGCGCGTTGGGGCAAGGCGCATTGTCGTGATGGAGTTGCCAGGTAGCGGAAATGTTTTTTCTCGTCCTGATGACCCTTTTGGGACTCTTTCCAGCACATCCACGTAGTAGGCAGCGTTCACTGTCTGTCCTTGAGGAACAAACTCTTTATGGGCCACTCCTTTACTGTCAAAAAAGACAATGAGCATTGTTTTCACTTTTGATTTGCTCATTCTTGCCTTTTTGGGGGACTGGTCAGTGTCCACTCAGAGCTTTGGCGTTTTGTTGCTGGGTCGTATTCAAAAACCCAGGTTTCATCACCAGTGATGACGTTGTCCAAATAATCAGGTTCAATTCCTATACGTTGCAAAAGTTCACTTGAAATTTCCATTCCATTTGTTTTGTGACACGGTCGGCGTGCAGAGGTTTACAATAACTGACGTCCTGCCGCTTCCACAGCTTGGAGAGCACTGAGACCAGTTTCGCGGCAAAGCTTAGCGTCCCCCCTACCTACTCCAAGTCCATTTTTCCAAACATCCGGTTTGCCCATTGGGAGTTTTTGCACTCCAGAAGGCTTCAGGGATGTTTCCAAAGCCCTGGAGTGTGAAAAATGCCCAGCAGACAAACCAGAGGTCTGTTTTTGCAAACTTCCAGTTTGCCCGTTGGGTGTTTTTCGCACTCCGGAGGCTTCAGAGAAGCTTCCTGAAACCCTGGAGTGTGAAAAACAGCACTATGGGCAAACCGGAAGTCTGTTTTACTAAAGTTCCAGTTTTTCCTGCTGGGCGTTTTTTGTACTCTGGGCTTCAGGACACGTTGCTGAAGCCTCCAGATGTTGGAATGGCCTTCCCCAAGGCCGAAAATCATCTGGCTAGCTAACACATGCATGCGGGAACAGACATAGGGTTGCGTGTCCACCAATATGGTTCAAGCGTGCCAGCTGTGGCACATGTGCCATAGGTTCGCCATCACTCTACTGGTCATTCTTTGTCAAGTGGACCAGGTGAAATTGAAGCCTTACTTGAAAAGAAACCATCACAAAAATAACCTATTTGATAGGAAAAAAAGTATTCTTTCTGATGAAATAAAAATGAAGATGATTGAAGGTGAGAAAACAGAGAGAGATGGAAAAAATGTGCTTTTTCTAATGAAGATGATTGAAACAGCTCTCTGTTTTCTCACCTTCAATCACCTTCATCTTTATTTCATTAGAAAGAGCACGTTGCCAAGCATCCAAATTTTGTTCACACTGCAACGGTCATAAGTGTGGGAAAACAGTCGTCCCTTGTTTCACTCTGAAGCGTCACTAAGCGAAACGTTGTAAGTTGAGAAGAGCCCGTGCTTGAAAGCCAGGTCTAGTCACTTGCGACTTTTATTTCCAACATTTCCAAACTCTTCTGCTGTAGAAAGCTAGAACAAAGCAATTAAAAAGGAATACGTTTCTCTGCAACAAGAAATAAATCGAAATACTAAAGGCTACTAACCGCCAACATGTAATAAAGTAAGGGTATTTATTGCTCAGGAAAATGGAGATAACACCCTTCAAGATAGCCCCAAGGAAGGAAAATGCTAGTTTTTAAGACAGTATAATTTGTTTTAGGAAATACTAGTTTTTAAGACAGTATAATTTGGTTTTGGTTTTTTTTTAACTTTCCTTCAGTAACTTATGTTGTTGCCTGAAACCTCAATTTTTTACGTAGGAGATTAAAAAGCCACCAAGCCTCAAATACAGCAAATAGCAATAATGCAAAGAATTTTTAAAAAATCCTGAATTGGCTGGACTGAAACAAAAAATAAAAAAGGCCATAATTGTGTTTCTCCGCTGGTTGTTGGCCTTTCCAGAACCCTCGACAAGAGTGACATAAATCTCCAGCTAATGTAGGAAATGGTGGCGGTTCTCTGGAATAGGATTTCAGCCCAGTTCTCAGAAAACAATTTTGTGGCCTTAAAAGACCGGGCAGCTCCAAGGTCACGTCCCCAAGACGCTTATCCCTCCTCCTCCTCCGGTGGGAGCAAAGCAAGCAAAGGGTTGTAAGTTAAGGACCACCTGCTTCTTCCTTCCTTACCCAAGGAGTAGAAACCCACCGGTTGTAAAACTAGTTTTTTTAAAGTCAAATGTTCAGTGGCTCTCTGGTCTGTCTATGTATCTATACCTCTATATATCTATCTCTGTCTCTGTTTTCTCTTTCTGTCTGTCTGTCTGTCTGTCTGTCTGTCTGTCTGTCTGTCTGTCTGTCTGTCTGTCTGTCTGTCTCTCTCTCTCTCTCTCTCTTTATTATTATTATTATTATTATTATTATTATTATTATTATTATTATTATTATGTCGTCAGTACAACACAGCAAACGAGATCACTATGCTGGATTTCGTATTTCATCACCAGTCGGGCGCTTCCCAAGCACCTAGGACTGCGTGATGTAGCGGCGAATTATTATTATTATTATTATTATTATTATTATTATTATTATTATGTCAGTACAACACAGCAAACGAGATCACTACCCTGGATTTCGTATTTCATCACCAGTCGGGCGCTTCCCAAGCACCTAGGACTGCGTGATGTAGCGGCAAATTATTATGATTATTATGATTATTATTATTATTATTATTATGATTATTATTAATTATTATTATTACTATTTAGATTTGTATGCCGTTCACAGAATACAATACAAAAACAATATGTGTACAAATCTAATAGTTAAAGCTATAAGCTAAAATCCCATTACATTAAAAAGCAGTCAATTAACTTGTGTGTGTGTTTATGTGTGTATGTGTGTGTGTGTGTGCGTGTGTAGCATATTTTGCTGATAATGAAAAGGAAGGGAGACTACTATAGATCTATTTTGGGCTTATTTGCCTTCATCAGGTAGCCATACCCTGATGGGATTTGAACATGGGGCCATATACATACATACATACATACATACATACATACATACATACATACACATACATACATACATATATACATATACATACATGCACATACACACACACACACATATATATATATGCATCTATATATCTAGTTCTATGTATGTATGTATGTATGTATGTATGTATGTATGTATGTATGTATGTCTCTGTCTGTCTGTCTGTCTGTCTGTCTGTCTGTCTGTCTGTCTGTCTGTCTGTCTGTCTGTCTGTCTGTCTGTCTCTCCCTGTGATGGTGAACCCATGGCTCTATGGCAAAATATAACCTCCCTACCCTGCAATGATAATTTTGAGTAGATGCTGCTCTTACTTAAATACTGTTTTCATTTTATGCAAAGCAGCATTAGAATTACATGCTTTTGGCTCCTGCCAATCAATGGTAATAGTGACTCCCTTTTTCTGTTTTTCTATGTTGCTCCCTGGAAAATTCTGGGAACTGAAGTCCACATATTTAAAAGTTGCTGATCTAAGTGAAGTTTAAGGTCAGCTTAGAGACAAAACTGGGCATGTTCTTTTAAAAAAAATTCCGAATAGCTTAATTAATGGTAAAAAAAAAATCTTATAACCTTTTTACACAATTGGTCAGAAATGACCACTGTTTTCTTCCATTTGGGGGGGGGGGATTCTAGAAAGAAAGAAAAAAGCTAACATGAAAGGGGAAAAAATCTCTTTCCCTTTTATTTATATCACAGAATTATTTATCTTCTTATTGTGCATCACACGCTGCAAACTAACCTTAAAACTATTTCTTAATATTGCAATACTAAATAAATAAAAATACACATTTCTGGACAACAGGTGGCCAACAAACATTAAGAAGCATCAGAAAACAGCAGAGGGAGAGGAATGATATAGATTGTAACTGCTATAAAGATGATCAGAAATCCCTTTTAAAATATTTTTTTCTTTTCCTTCCCTCTTTTATTTCCTGCACTTTCTCCTTCTTTCGGGATATAAAACCCTGAATTCAACACTCCTAAAACTGAACACAGGATGATTCGGGACTGATAAAACTCCCTTTTATTTTTTAATGTACACATTAAAAAGTCTGGAACTTTTGATCAGCGAATCTGGAAACCAACTTGGTCTTAAACAGAAACTAGCGAATACTTATTGCACACTCATTGTTGTTGTGTTCAAATCTTGGAAGTAATTTCTCCAGAGGCTCTGTTGCAGGAGAGTGTAATAAATTAACAACCAAACCTATAATCCCCTCTCTTTTAAACAGGGTGTGGAAAATGCTCAGGAAGGCAGGACAGATGGCTGCAAAAAGATGGTCTAATCCTAGTTAATCCTTTCCTAGCACCAAAGGAAGCTCCTGCCACAACATCAGAGGCGGCATTACTTGCCGAACCTAACTAGGTGGTTTCTTTCTTGCGTTTTTTAATGGAGAAAATTGTTAACAAGATTAAAAAAAACCTACCACAATAGAAGAAAAGTACTAAAAGAAGAAAATAAGAGGGGGGGAAGAAAGAAAGAAAGAAAGAAAGAAAGGAGGGAGGGAGGAGAAAAGAAAGAGGAAGGGAAGGGGAAAGAAGGAAGGAAGGAGAAAAGAGAGAGGAAGGGAAGGGGAAGGAAAAAAGGAAGGAAGGAGAAAAGGGAGAGGAAGGGAAGGGGAAAAGGAAGGAAGGAAGGAAGGAAGGAAAAAAGGGAGAGGAAGGGAAGGGGGAAAGGGAGGAAGGAAGGAAGGAAGGAAGGAGAAAAGAGAGGAAGGGAAGAGGAAGGAAGGGAGGGAGGAGAAAAGACAGAAAGAGGAGGGAAGGGGAAAGAAGGAAGGAAGGCATGGAGGGAGGGAGGGAGGGAGGAGAAAAGACAGGAAAGGAAGGGGAGGGGAGGGGAGGGGAATGGAGGGAGGAAGGAAGAAGGAAGGAAGGTTCTTATCTTTTGGAAAGTGGTTATACTGTAAATGCATTTATATTTTATCCTCTCATTTTACAGTTACATCATAATCTCCTTCTTTCCATATGCTCACTTTCTAAACTTCAAACTCAAAAAATCGCAAGTTCATTTTTCTCTTTTTTTTCAACAAACAGTCCATAAAAGTTTCCTAGCATTGACAAATGCAATTGTCGATTTTTCTCTACTCAAAACAACCTAATTCTGCCATAGCTACTAGTGGTGTCATCTTCACCAGCCATTCCATCGCTGTATTTTTCATTTTTTGCACGTACAATAGTCACGCAGCCACAACCATATATAAAAATAATAATCCCTAGTTCTCCTAACAACGCAGGCAAGTCTAAGCCAATTGTTTCTTGCCAGGAAAAACAAAATAACACAATCGGTAACTGTGTACTTACAAAGATATGGACTACTATCCATCTGTCCATCTCCATCCAAACAACCAATTGCAGCACCTCTGGTCTATCAATTTGATAGACAAATAAATAATAATAATAATAATAATAATAATAATAATAATAATAATAATAATAATGCATATTGTGAATCAATTGAAACAGGTGCATTTTTTGTGTGTCTCTCTCCGCAAGCAGTGCCAACCAACTGCACACAAGTTCAGAAGCAACAGAGTTTCCTTTGGAACATACACACATTACCTAGTTAGAAAACAAACAACTCATTAAAAGAATTTAATTATAGTTTATCTGCCCTCATCCAGTCTGTTACCATAAAACGCGTGCTGCTAGCTCGCTCTTTGAAACCGAGAAATTACCAACAATCATCAATAGATAATGGTCCTGCCTGTTTTCTTTTCTTTCTTTCTTTCTTTCTTTCTTTCTTTCATTTTTCTTCCTTTCTTTCCTCCCTCTTTTCCTTATGTGTCTGTATATCTTCCTTCTTTCCTACTTTCTTTCTTTCCTTCTTACTTTTTTCCTTCTTCCTTCCCTCCTTTCCTTGTCTGTCTTCCTTCGTACTTACTTTCTATCTTTCTATCTTTCTTTTCTTCCTTTTTCTTTCCTTCTTCCTTCCCTCCTTTCCTTGTCTGTCTATCTTCCTTCCTTTCTTTCTTTCCTCCCTCCCTCCTTTCCTTGTCTGTCAGTCTTCCTTCTGCTTTCTTTCTATCTTTCTTTCTCTCTCTCTCTTTCCTTTCTTTCCTTTTTCTTTCCTTCTTCCCTCCCTCCTTTCCTTGTCTGTCTGTCTTCCTGCTACTTTCTTTCTTTCTTTCTATCTTTCTTTTTCTCTCTCTTTCCTTTCTTTCTTTTTCTTTCCTTCTTCCCTTCCTTCTTTCCTTTTCTGCCTTCCTTCTTTCCTACATTCTTTCTTTCCTTTCCTTCTTCCCTCTCTCCTTTCCTTGTCTGTCTTCCTTCTACTTTCTTTCTATCTTCCTTTCTCTCTCTCTCTCTTTCCTTTTTCCTTCTTCCCTCCCTCCTTTCCTTGTCTGTCTGTCTTCCTGCTACTTTCTTTCTTTCTATCTATCTTTCTTTTTCTCTCTCTTTCCTTTCTTTCTTTTTCTTTCCTTTTTCTTTAATTTTTCTTTCCTTCTTCCCTCCCTCCTTTCCTTGTCTGTCTATCTTCCTTCTTTCCTACTTTCTTTCTTTCTTCTCTCTCTCTCTCTCTTTCTTTCTGCATTATAACCCAAATTAGTGCTACGCATTTGATTTTTGAAGGCTGCAATCCACACCTAACTCACCGAATTTGCTACTAAAACCTGAATTCCATCCTCCGTTAAATCTTATCCAGAGCAGCGAGAGTGAAATTATCCTAACCCGCAATTGACACCGTTCTCAACAGCCACACAAGCAATGCCAGTTCCTGTTCGGAAATAGCCAGTTATATCGGACCGCATGATCTGATGGGAAAGGAATATCAGCCGGAGGTTTCCGCTTTGCCTAATCCTTTAAAAACACAATTATAATTCCGCGGAGGTTCTCGACTTCTCACCTTTCCCAGGGAGACAAAATTAGACCGTCTATTTATGATGACTTCCTGACTGCAGATAACCAAGACTGTCCGATAGGAAGACAGGGGGGGAGGGGGGATATTATTACCACCCAGACCCTAAAACAGGCTCTTTCTGACCGTTGGATGCTACTGTGCGAAAAAATAAGATATTCTTTTTTTACCGTGTGAAAAAAATGAGTAACTTTGCTAAAAACAAAATTAACAACCTATTCTTCTAGGTGATTTTTTAAACAGAGCTAGGCATGCATTATACAAACAAAATGATTAATACAGAGACAGACGGACGGACGGACGGATGGATGATAGATAGACAGAAACAGACAGACAGGTAGGCAGGCAGACAGACAGAAAGAAATATTTTTGATGGATGGATGGATTAGTGACAGATTAGAGATATATTAGAGAGATGATAGATAGATAGATAGATAGATAGATAGATAGATAGATAGATAGATAGATAGATAGATAGATAGATAGATAGATAGATAGATAGGAAAAGGAAGGAAGGAATAGTTTGGATGAATGGATGGATGGAGTAATTATAGTGCAAATTACAGATACGATCGATAGATAAATAGGTGGATGGATGGATGGATGGATGGATGGATGGATGGATGGATGGATGGACGGACAGACAGGAATGAATCATTTTGTTACGTACATATACACACAAATATGATACATGTGTGTATATATAATACATGTGTGTATATAAACATATATATATAAGTTTAAGTTTAGTTTATTGGATTTTTATAATACATGTGTCTATATGTATACACATATACACACATATGTATGCATATATTTACGCACACACATATACATGCATACATGTTATACATACATATAACCCCCCCCCCTCTCTGTGTATCAAATAGCTAATAGAACTTTGACCCGCAAAACGCAATTTGGCTCTGAGGAAGGTCTCACAGCTATAGCAATTTATACCATCAAAATATTGTTTTATTTATCTAAATTATCTTCATGTGATCTTTTATTGATTTGTTTGTTTATTTGTATCCGCCTTCATTATTTCACCAAATAACTCAAGGTGGTGAACACTTCCAAAACATCTTCCTTGCTCCCAACCTTCTTGGTTTAAAGGGTTTTACGAATCAAAAAAGCTTTTGACGTGTTAAGGTGGATGCATTTTTATGCTGATGAAAGCCAATATTGTGAGCCGCCCCGAGTCTTCGGAGAGGGGCGGCATACAAATCTAATAAATTATTATTATTATTATTATTATTATTATTATTATTATTATTATTATTATTATTGAACAAAGCCCCAGGAACCTTAAGACGCCTCATCAAAGATGAAACACCATCAGATCTTGACATTTGGATTTTGCAAAGTTCCCAAACAAATGACTGCTGCATGCAGGGAACACAATCCTTACAAGCAGCAACTAGTTACTAGCCCTACTATGTTGGTAGCATGTGGGAGTAAATTGCCGGAAGAAAACAAATCCCTGAGTTGCAAAGTTTCAGTCCAAATCATAACAAGACCACATCGCTTGTCGTTGTCGTTGAACTAACCTTGGACCCACAACAGACAATTTTGATTTTTTTGCGATTTGCTAAGAAACACAACCTTAGATGACCCACAACAGAATAAATCTTTCGTCTACAATATCAGGATAATCGTGCAACCCAATCCTACTGAGTGGAGGGATATTAGAAGGGATTAAACTGCAATAATCTTCAGCATGAGATT